>NC_056741.1:32507390-32517390 GCF_019279795.1 Protopterus annectens
TCCATGTGCAGCTCGCACTATAGCGGGGATCGGGAAATGAACACTTTCCATTACTGTAGTGCGATCTCAGAGTTTGTATATTAAAGTAGTGGGGGTGTGGGGGGGTGCAGGAGGGGCTTGACCCCCTGCATAACGATGTTTGGAGACATTTGGAAATGTGTCCTGACATTTACTGTTGTGCTGCTTTGAAAATGGTCGAATCTGGTTTTCCAGATTACCATATTCGACAATTTTGTGTTTCGGCATTTAAATTCGCACAATAGTGCAATCGTACAAATGCCTTTCTAACAAATGAAGGGATACCATATATATATATATATATATATATATATATATATATATAGATATATATAGATATATATACATACATACATATATATATACATATATATATATATATATATATATATATATATATATATATATATGTATATATATATATTTTTTTTTTTTGTCCAGAGGCAATATCAGACAACATCAAATAAAGGGGCTATATATAAATTTTCAGTGGCTGTGTGAACCCAAGCACACATGCATGATGTACTCCATCTGAACTCAATCATATTTCAAATCTAAAATGAGCACAGCATCACTGCATGACATTTAGGGATTTTTGAATCACTCTGCCATTCTATTTTACCTCATTATCATACACAGCGATTTGTCAATAGCACATAATATGACTGGCCACATTATTTGGTTTTGTAATTAGCATATAATATGGTCAACTACATTACTTGGACTTGTTATTAGCAAATAATATGACCAACCACATTACTTGGTTTTGTTATTAGCACATAATATGACCAATCACATTACCTGGCCTAGCCACATCATATAGCTGGGTTTTCTGAATCCCACCCATCTTGCCCATTGCTGCTCATCACTGAAATTTCCTTAACACAATAAGGCAATGTTTTCTGATTTGGACCTTTTTATATATTAATCATTCTTTTGTACTTCAGCTGTCTGCTTGACCTCTGATGTCTTAAGATGTTTATTATGCTGTTTTTTTTTTTTAATTTAGAAGCTTTTGCTCATTAGGTCCCTTCTAAAAGTTAGCTCGCACTAGTGGGATTATTTCCGCTAAGAAAGCATGCATACATGCATACATTCATGCATGCATTGATACATATATGCATGCATGCATTCATATGTACACACACATGCATACATACATACCTGCACACATGCATGCATACATACATACATGTACACATGCATGCATACAAACATACAAACATATATGCATACATACATATGTACATACATATATAAACTTGGGTTGGAAACGTACTAGAGACTGGCATAGCCTGTCTTCTCTTATTACCACTCACAGTTATGTTGAAACAGCAAGCTGGCCTCTGGGAAAATATGTTAGCCAGAAAATACTGTAAAGACAGGGGCAGCTCAAGATATAAGGAGCACCGCAGACAGCTGGACTATCCCTGCAAATGTGTACATTCTTAAAATAAGTGTACCACATTGTGATATTTTAATACTATTATGTTTTGTAAATATTAATGCTCATACATTGCTGGATTCTATATAGCCTTAAAGTTAGACAAAAAATCTCCTCTCTGTGAGGCATATAAAACATAATATAAATGAATTCTTAACTCACCTGTATAATTAACAACTGAATTAATTTTCCTTTTCAAGAATTTCTACATTGTTTTCAGCTTCTGCATTTTCTACACAGTGCAATCTAACCGCAGTAAGATATATTACATTCAATTAGTGGTTTAATGATGCAACACTGTAATATTACCGGTGCCTAAGAATGCCTGATAGTAATATCCCTCAAACTGCGGTATAATATTTTAAAACATTTCCTGATTATGCAGGCTACAGTGATTTCAAAATGCAGATCATTTCCATGTTAAGTTCCAAGATTTTTCTTTGGTATTGCTAAATGCCACTTAAAGCTTATGCTACAGTTTGAACGTAGCACATTTTGTTGTGCTGTCCTCGAAGGAATTGGTCTGGATTAAACTTATTTCCAGTTTACATCTTCTGTTGAGTTGGTTAGATAACATTAAAATAGATCTCTGAATGTTTTTGCTTAACATATTGCCAAGTTTGCTGCTGTCTACAAATCCAAATGACCCATCATTTTAAGTGGCAGCAATACTCATTAGGAAACAAATGGCATAACACGGGGCCCAGGACTGCATATCATGATATATTCCTGATTAAGCCACTACAATCTAACAATGTCCATTTATAGTCACTTTCTGACTTTGTCTTGCAACCTGATATAGTTTCTTTCTGACACCTATTGAGTCACTTTACAGAAGCTGGCAGAGTGTCTCCGATACCCTATTGTTTCCTATTACAACTCCTTTCTTAGCTTCTTTGTTAGTCAACCAGTATTCCTTCCTAGCCTGGTCCATATTTTTTATCTTCCACTTCTAACTGCATGCTTTCTTTTTTTGTGACTTCCTGGACTTCTGCATTCCACCATCAGCTTTCCTTATGTACACTATTTCAATATCTGGCTTGGCCACATATTACTTCTGTAGGCCTCGCACATGCTGTTTTGAGGAACTGCCATTTTTCTTTGACTCCACCTATTTACTCCTCTTCTTGGGGTACTAGAGCCCTGAGTAATTCCTTGAACTGGTGTACTTTCTCTCCAGTCAACTTCTAGGTCTTCAGCCAGGTCTCTTTTGACCTCAGAGCTCTTTCTAATACTTGCTTGCAGCTGTTTGTGGCAACCAGTGGTTTATTCTGTGGGCCAACTATTTCACTGGGGATAACATTGTAATCAGTGCCCTTTCCTTATTAGAAGGAGGTCCACCTGACTTGCATGTTGGCCACTCTTGTATGTAATCTTGTGACTGTCTCTCTTTCTGAACCATGTGTTTCCTACTATCAAGCAATTTGGCAAACAGAAGTGTAAAATGGCCTCTCCTTAGAAACAAACAAAGTTCGCAGATGACTGCAAACTAGGAGCCATAATCAAAACTCCTAACGATGTGGACATCCTACAAAAGGGCTTCACTGAGACAGATGCCTGGTGTCAAAGCCATGGCCTCAAGCTCAATGCCAAAAAGTGCATTGTCATCACTTTTGGTAAAAACTCTGTACCCATGAACTACCATGTAGGCAATAGTCTACTTAACACCGAAAGTGTGATAAGAGACCTTGGGACACATGTGGACAGTAGTCTCTCCTTTGATAATCACATCACCACAGTAGTCAGGAAATCCTTCTGCGTAGCACACCTCATCACAAAAGGTTTCTCATCCAGGAAAAAAGAGGTTATTGTTCCCCTCTACTCATCACTCATTAGACCCATTATAGAGTACAATGCCCCTTTTGGTATGTACCTCACAAGACATCTACAACAACTGGAAAGGCCGCAGAAATACCTCACAAAGAGGATTACTGGCCTCAAGCAGATACCCTACGTAGACCATCTAAAAAAAACTCCAGCTTTACTCTGTCGCAGATCGCCTACTCAGAGGCGATCTCTGCCTAACGTACAAAACTATGTCAAACCCAGAGCTGTTGGACATGCTCCAGTTAAAGAAATCCCAATCCCTCCAAGCTACATGCTCTAGGGACCTAAACCTTGTCACCACAATAAACAGAACATGCTGGAGGGATAGATTCCTGTCACAGAGACTTCCCATACTCTAGAACAAACTACCTATCTATATCAAACAAAGCTCCTCATTAGCACTCTTCAAGAAAAATCTGGATAATTGGATGGGAGATAGGAAATTCACCCCGGGGATCACTTCTGTGGCTCTGCTTGACAGGGGGCACAGGAAAATAATTTTCTTGGGTGGCAAAAGCCAGGGTACCGTTTGGCTAGGCTTATATACGCACTTGGGCCAATAGCCTACTACCTACCTATGAACCTTCTGTTATCCCACCCATGTGGACTCAGGTAATCCTCATATCCTATTCTGTGTGTCCTGATGTGTGTATTTAAGTCACCCACTATCAGTTCATGTTGTCCTGCTTTATCTAGTAGATCCTGCACCTGCTGTCTGAATGCACTCTTTTCCTCACTGTCACAACCCTGCTCTGGGGCATAGGCTGAAATTATGAATACTGGTCCTATTGCCATGCCCCTCACTGTCTACTGAAGTCTGCCATTCATAACAATTCCCACACCATTTCTAGCCTGTCCTCCTCCTGAGTAGTAAACTCTGGATCCCAAGCCAAGTGTCTTTGCTACACTACCCTTCCATCTTGTCTCTTGGATACATAGGCTGTTCAACCTCCTCTGTACCAAGGTTTTACATCCAGATTTCTCTCAACAGACCAATCCCAGCTAACCCAAGCTGATCTACTGGACACTGGCCAACCAGTAGCTTATTAACCCAGGGACAAATAGAGGCTCATACACTCCTCCTAACATTAGCATGGGTCCCATTTGCTAACATTAGTCAATGTGACCAAATCACTAAGAGCCTTATTTTACACCATCAAATGGCCGCAGTCTGTAATCTGTGGTTTCCTATCTTGAGAATACTGTGTACCACAGTAGATGCCCAAAGCAGTTGGTCTATACAACTCTTCCCCCTGTAGAGCACCACCACCACAGCTCCATTCATTGGTGAGTCTGAGATGGAAACACTCAGCATGTATTGGCAGAACATGCAAACTCCAAACAAACATTGGCTGGAGGTCAGGATCAAACCTTGTATCTTGTGCATTGGATGCAAAGACTTTAACCATAATGCCACTTTTAAATCCATACAAGAAAGATTGCCTTTGTGTCCTTTCAGAAGGAGGGAGAAATGTAGTGAGAGAGAGACAAAGAGAAAGAGAGATACAAAGGCAGAGACAGAGACAGAGATAGACTGTTATTCAGATCTACTGCCTTTCTTTTGAAATTTTCATCAGGTTTATGTTATTATTCAATTTAATCTGTTAAATTATGCATCTACTGTTTGGATTTCCAAGCCTGAAGTATACAGAAATCCACATTAGAAGCAGGTTTAGATAAACTGTTAGACTTTTCCTTTATACCACGTTCATTCTGCAAGTCAAGAAGTTGTTTACATATATGATTCTACTAAGTGCAATGCTTAAGCTCATTTATTTTAGGTGGCTTCATTGTTCAATTTGAAATACTAATGGATGATTATTTATTTATTATTAGACTATAGAGTGGAACGGGCCATAAATAACTGCTGGGTTTTACCTTTCAGAAAGTTACTGATCAATATATTTCCACTACATAAATCAGCACCAAATTGATAAGAGTCAATGGCTGAGGTCTTTAATTCATTTGCCCACAGACTGATATGAATTGCTGCACTTATGTTAAAGTAAAAACAAATGTTTTCAACCTACTCCTGGAGCCTATAAAAACAGAAGTCAATATCAGTGATTTAATTGTAAAAATATCCAATTACCTTATATCATTGGTGAGTGTATATCAGGTTAGTAGATTTGAAATGCTGGAAGACATTCTGATAGGGAAGCAAGGTTTTAGAACCTTGTCTATGGACTCATGCATCTTGTTAAAAGATATCTATTTTCCTGGTGGCAGAATTAGCATAAAGACAAAGAAGGTGGTGTAGATACTGAAGAGATATATTTACCGTCATGTAGAATATTATGTGTGTTTTTGTCTGCAAAATATTCTTGATCAAGAATCAAGTACGCTTGGTCAAGTTGTACAGGAAGGCACTGAGCTCAGTCTGAGGTGGGAGAAGTGCTGGGGAGTCATTGTTTCTAAATCTGATCTGTATTTATACAGTGTTAAGCTTATTTGGGTGTGGCAGATGTTCACTACTTTTTGGGTGTGGCAGATGTAAGCTATTATCTAAAGTGACAGCAAATATTTACTGCACAATCTTAAGATCAGTTCCATATTTTGTGCCAGCAATGGGGATTTTAGGCCCACACTGTTACATATATTTTGGTGACAGTGGATGAGATTACATGCATATTTGTCATGTCATTGCTCCCAAAAACTTACGTTAAGCTGTGGTCTATACTGTGAAACCTTTCTTTAAAGGCTGACCTTGTAAAAATTACTGGAGAAGGATTTATTCAGGCTCAAAATGAAATAAATGATCAGAGACCATTCAAAGAGTAAATACCAACTACCTTATATACATGCTGTCTTCTGGTTAATATAATGTGTTAGATCAGTAAAAACAAAAATAAAAAACTCCAGCTTTGCTGGAGTTTTAATTTTTGTTTTTACTGATTGGTTTTTCATTGACCTTCTCACTCATTGTTTTATAATGTGTAAGATATTAAGATATTACTAGGATGTGTTAACTCTAAAATGTATTGGTCAGAGTTCTTTTTTATTTAAAAATGTCAAAGACATGTTCTAGACAGTTCATTATCATCACAATTTAAATTTCCCATAATGCACACAGAATGATTGATGGGAGAATGCCATTACACATTGTTCATATTTCCTTTCGGATAAAATGATTCATAGAATGACCCAACACAGACAGATAGACAGAGATTCTTTTCACCTTTCTTGACCACATTTCTAATGCGGTAGCCAAAAGATTCAGGGATGTCTAATTTATTTTTTATTGGCTGAGCAGGTCGATTTTACCTAACCGGGTCTTTTATCAGGCACAAACTGTGAAAGTTACTCCAAAAATCCCAAATTTCCAAAGCTGAAGATAAATATAGAAACAATACCGATTGTGAAGCAAAACATATTTAGTTGCTGCGCATATATGGATACAAAATGGAAGGAAAAAGAAAATGTTCTTTAGATATATGCTCTTCAGGGTGGCAGGTTGGCATAATGGTTAAGATTTTAACCTTACAGACTCAAGTTGCAGGGTTTGATTTTCACATGAGGTAATTGGCTAGACTTAAAATGGCCCACAAGGGCAGTTAGCCTAGTATGAACCTATAAACCTATGTCAAGTATTATTATATTGAAATTAAGTCAGATTGCCGTTAAAACACAGATTATATTGCTGACGAATTTTCATCAATCCAAAATGCAGTTGATTGCATGTTCCCTTGTTCATAGGTTCATAAGTTCATAGGTGTTTAATAGGCTAACAACCACAAGGGCCTTTTTAAGCTTAAACATGCAGGACAAAGTCTGGAGCAAAAGTGCTATATACCCCAGTCTAGTAATGGCAACTTCTCCCCAGTAGAAGTAAGTGCTATCCACAACAATGTCTGTCTGTGTCTTTCGGCTTTTCTCGGTTAGGGGTCGCCACAGCAGAACTCCAGTCTGCTAATGATTGGCAGTAGAGTTTTACGTGCTGGCTTGCCGGGCCTAACGCACAACCTTCAACAAAGGAACACCCATTCATGCATGTCGCCACACAGAAGACGCTCTAACTGAGAACTGAACGGGCAATGTCTAACTGTGAGGCTACAATGCTACCGCAGCACCACCAATGCAGTCCAAGTGCTATCCACATCAATAAAAAATATTAAGAACAATAGCCTTATGGCATCTTGTAGTATTCATAGCAGGTTCCTGCAGAATAAGATGAATAATCTGCTGAAACTGTTCTGTATCCTTGCTAAAAAATTTATTACAGCAGGACATGTTTGTGAAGCCTGCCATTGGCTGACAGGGGACCCCTCACTTAAGGAACATACAAAAAGTACATCAGTTATGTAGGACCCCTCATTCAGAATTTAATAACTGATTAGCTGTCTTTCCCAGCTTGCTCATTAGTCAGACAGGTCTAATGTCACCCTTTTAAGTTCACCCTCTTAATTGTATCCTCTTCCACTGTGTCCTCACTAACATGTCCAAAGCTTGAATATCTGATTTGTCTGTTGATTTATCATTAGTTTTTTACTCAGGTAGTGGCTGATCACAAAGTGACCCATGTCAGCCAAGGCTGGGATGGGGCACTTTAAAAATAGTGTAAAGAGCACAATAATATTGTACCACAACACACAGGCTGGTTTGCAATATGTAGATATAATATACAACACACAGATTGTATTAATATAATGCAGTTATTAACACACATAATAGACTTAGTAAATCCATATGCCATTATGAATTGTCAGCATAGCAGCAAACACGGAAATTTAACATAACAGTACATACCAGCACCAAACATATTGCTGAGTAATTCAAAATGTCCTGCCTACCTAACTGATATAAGCTAAATAAAACACAACGCACGTGCATAATTAGCTAAAAGGGTAATCCAACAATGAAATTATATTTCTGGTATTTACCATATTATATAACCTGTGGCATAGCAGAATACAGTGAAAGTGATTTTAGCCCTATACTTTTCCACTGGTCCAACATAAGCCTTATGCCTTGCCCTCATCCCATACATTATCAGGCGCAGACCCTCTAGTCATAGTTATTCTCCTAACAATACACTACCTGCTCTTAACTAGTACTACCATACTGTCAGTTACTCACTGCAACTAAACTCACCCTATAAAATAAGTACTTTACAGAAGTCTTAGCCAAAGGGTGAAAAGTGACAGAATCAAACAATTCAGGAAAAACTGCAAATAGACTCCTGGCCAAGCAAGAGCCTTTGCTGTGTAATACCCCCATCCTGTAATCCAAAAATTCTGTCTTGTCCACCAGTGTGTAACTAAAAACAATCAGTAATAACACATCCTGAACTATGTGTACCATAGTCGATCAATATCTTTTAATGGAACATGAGAGGTGCAGCAGATATTATTGCTGCCACACAGCAACAGGTTCCCTGCTTAATTCTCAGCTGTGGTGCCTTCTGTGTGGAGTCTGCAGGTCCTCCCGGCATTCACATGGGTTTCATCCAGGTGCTCCAGTTTCCTCCCACATTCCAAAGACGTGCAGTAGGTGGATTGGAAACATTAACTTTGCCATACGTGTGAGTGGGCATGCAAGTGTGTGATGTGGATGAACTAACGTGGCAGGGATAGCCAGCCAGTGGTGTAAACCTTGACTGTAGATGATTATCACTTTTGAAGTGATACCTCAACCCCATCTGCAAAAATTTGAAAAAAGGGGCTGTGGATGGATGGATGCATGGATGGAATAGATTTTATGGTTTAAATATATTTTAATAGAATGTAATAAAAGATTCTGATGAAGTTCTTTGGAATGAAAGTGTTTAATCAATGTTCGTGCAATAAAATTATGTAGTCGGGTGTGCATAATTCAGCATGCATTTCTACTTTTCAATACCGCAAACCACCTGTAGTGGAGGCCCATGGGATATATGCAAATGACATATCAGTGCTTCAGCTACATGGCTTCTAAATGTCCATGAAGACTTAAAAAGTAAAAAGTCATGGTCAGAGACCTGGGAAACCTCCATCTAACAGTATGGATTCAGAAACACTCCCCATCTTTGTAAATTTACTTCTTGCCCTTCTGAAAAAAGATCATCCTTCTACTGCTTCAACCCACCTTTTTAAAATTATACTTACCTTTCCATGCATTCACGCCTTTACTGATCTACATCGTATTCATACTAACAGCTACTGATTTAAAAAAATACATTTTAGGGTATTTTCATTTTTTAAATGATTTTGTGTGTGTGTGTGTGTGTGTGTGTGTGTGTGTGTGTGTGCATGTGTGGTGTGGTGTGTGTGTGTGTGTGTGTGTGTGTGTGTGTGTGTGTGTGTGTGTGTGTGTGTGTGTGCGTTTGTGCATTTTGTTAACATATACACTCCATATTATATACGTTTAGCAACATTGCATATAATTGTCCAACTACCCCTCTTTGAATTTATCTGTACTTGATCTGTACATTCTGTTAACTGCTGTTTAAAATGCTTTTCAATGTTCTATATTTTCTTATCCTGGACAGTGGTTGAAATAAGTTCACTTAGATCAGTCGACTACTGCAGTAAACAAACAAGAATTGAAACAACAAAGCCTAACAATTACAGACTATTTTATCCTTTCTTGTATTCTCTACAAATAGATGGAGTAGATAATAACAAAATATCAATTTGTTAACCAGCTATGCCCAGTGAACACACAATCCCTTTTTAGGGGGGTCCAGGAGCAATGTCTGGTTAAATGATTTGTTCAAGGTCACACAGCAGAGCT
>NC_056741.1:32522390-32619890 GCF_019279795.1 Protopterus annectens
TTATTTTTGTCCTCACCTCCAGGGTGTCCAAATCTACCTCCAAATTCAGTGTATATGCACAGCTGTTGCTATAGAAGTAATGGCCAGCTGTTGACCTTCCTTTCAGCCTTCCTGCACATCCCTGGCTATTTCCCCTATCTTTCCCTATTTGTACCCCTTTAACACCACTTACCTATCAACCCCTTTTTCATTTCTATTAATGTTTAAATTTACAAGTAGGTGACACCCTCTTCCCCAACTATATTGGCAGAATCTGGAACTCCCTTCCCACATGTACTACCTCAGCTGTCCCAAAGTACACATGTAAATAACACTTGAAGGAACACCTCAGGCACACTTGGATCAGCACATGCTCACGACCTGGCTAATTCCTCCCCCCCACCTTACACACTAAAACCCTACATCAACTACTGAAACCGACACCTCTTGTCCTGCCTCGCGTACAAATCCCAACATCCTTCTAACCTTCCCTATTGCTCCCCTACCAATTATTCCCACAGCCTACTATACAGTTACAATGCCCCCCCCCTCTACCTACCTACCTACTCCTTCACTATTCTCTTCTACTCTACCACACAGGTATGGCATAACTAAACTTAACCTGAATACCTGAGTGTAACCTATCCAGGTACGGAATAACTAAACCTAACCTGAATACCTGAGTGTAACCTATCCAGGTATGGCATAACTAACCCTAATCTGAATACCTGAGTGTAACCTATCCAGGTATGGCATAACTAAACCTAACCCGAATACCTGAGTGTAACCTATCCAGGTATGGCATGACTAACCCTAATCTGAATACCTGAGTGTAACCTATCCAGGTATGGCATAACTAAACCTAACCCGAATACCTGAGTGTAACCTATCCAGGTATGGCATAACTAACCCTAATCTGAATACCTGAGTGTAACCTATCCAGGTATGGAATAACTAAACCTAACCCGAATACCTGAGTGTAACCTATCCAGGTACGGAATAACTAAACCTAACCCGGATACCTGAGTGTAACCTATCCAGGTATGGAATAACTAAACCTTAACCTGAATACCTGAGTGTAACCTATCCAGGTATGGAATAACTAAACCTAACCCGAATACCTGAGTTTAACCTATCCAGGTATGGAATAACTAAACCTAACCCGAATACCTGAGTGTAACCTATCCAGAACTGTTAAACTGGAATCCAACTACACCTTAAACTGACCTTTGTCAACAGTCATACCTGACATGTAAACCTGAACTAAGCATGAATAATACCAACATGTTAATGTAAACTAAGCATGAAGAATATGTTACTTAGCTATGTTAAGTATGTTACTCTCTATGAATGTGAACACCTCTGTATTACTTGTAATGAGTAGCTGGGTGTTACTGTGGAGCTCTATTCCCTGGGCTACCACTGAAAATGGACAATCATCCAGTCAGATTGTCCCGGTCAACAAATGTCAAATAAATACATAAAGTAGTGTGGGGATAAGCAGGAGTAAGTGGGTTTAAGCCTGTTTGGATGGCGGTAAGCAATGCCACACTGGTTAAGCAATGTAGAAGTTAACTCAGTGTAAGACACCATAACTGGAGGTCAGCAATGCTGAGCCTCGTGCAAACCAGTGCATACTCACTTACAACTGCTCTACAGTGCCTTAGTCACTCTGTATCCAGCAGCTCTTGTTGTGCCCATTAACAAAATAATCTGCACTCCCAGGTTGCAACCCACCAACCCTACACACCATAGTCTAACTGAGTTACGGCTAAGCCATGGCAGATACACATTCAGCTGCTGTTATCAGAAACATATCATCCAGCACAGTCATTCAACAGTATAGGAAATGTATGTAGGTATGTAGATTAATACCAGCAAACATGTGTACATTGCTCAACCACAGTATTTCGAAAAGTCTATGTGTGTCAAAAAAACAGTGCCTGTCCAATCATACTGTGAAAACAGTAGTTTTGCATAATACTTAAGAGAATAATAAAAAACGGTGCACGCCGTGGGGGTGTGTGGGCATGCTTCATGCACAGAATGTCATACCTGGGGTGCCTTTTTTGCAGAACCCGGAGATAAGGCTGGCCAGGAGTGTGAGCAAACCACTGCTTCACAAACACCTGGCAGGATGCTACCAGTGGGAGAAACAGTGTAGACCAGCTAAGTCTAATCTTGACAACAACAACAGGTCTGTCCCTGGTGGGACGAACCAAAAATTGTGAGTAACATCAATATCTGCACCAGTACCAGAGTACCGTCACAGCAAGGCTCATACATATGTGGACTAAATGGATGAAGAGCCTGCAGAAGTTTGGGTCAAGACAGTATACTGGAGGAGTACTGAGACGTGCAGAGAGGGCAGTGTGTGGAGGTGTGGTATGGCTGGGCTAGCAACTAGATGAAATGTATAGATGCTATGTACGTGGATCTCAGGGGCCAGGGGAAGGAACCATGGGTATGACATTATGGTAGAAATATGCAAATGAAGCAGAACAGCAATAGTGTAGTGGGCAGAGCATACGCCCAATGTGCAGGCATTCCTAGTTCGAGACCCACTGTAGCACAGTTTATTTTACATGGCAAAGCACGTTATAACAAATAGTTTTGTTGCAAAACCCACTAAATAGCATATATATATATATATATATATATATATATATATATATATATATATATATATATAAACTGGAGTACCACAAGAAATGCACATGTGAAGTATCAGTGTCAGACTGAATAAGGCAGTAGTATGCAGGTTTAAGTACAAATAAGCAATAGTAAGCATATGTATGCACTAGTAAGTGGGTTTAAGGCCATTTGTGCGGTGGTAGGTAATGTCTACACTGGTTAAGCAACTCTGAAGCTAACTCCTTGTAAGCAGATTTAACGGCAGGTTAGCAGTGCTGACCTCCGCGCAAACCCGCTAACAACTGACTAAACGTGCCTTAACCAGTCTGTATCTGACGGATCATGTTCTGCCCAGCAACAAAAAAATGGCCCCTGCTAGGCTTGAACACTGAACCCCAAACATCATGAGCAAAGTGATTTACCACTACACCATGTCAGATATACATAACCATTATATATTCAAAACATATCAACCAGCCCAGTCATTCAACAGTACAGTGAATGAATTCCAACATGTAAATGTATTTGTGTGAGCAACTATAGTAATATCTAAACAGATACAACATATCAATAGATGTAGATATGTACATATGTATCCATAGCATTATGTCTCTCTCTCTCTCTATATATATATATATATATATATATATATATATATATATATATAAATATATAGCCACACATCTGTAGATAGCAATGGTAGATTGAGAATTACAAATATGTCCACATGCACCGTTAATAGGGTTGGGATGCCCCAAAGTAATATGCATCATGTACAAATAGGCATACCCCCACAGCTAAACATGTCAGCCCTGCAGTACAATAAAGTGTTACAGTTGAAATAAGCAGGACCTGACATGACGTGCACACCATGTAAACAGTACTACAACCTGCCTGTTTGATGTCAGGCTGGTATTAGTAACATATCATGTAAAACAGTGTGGCTCCCATAGGAAATGTAAAATATGGCAGCTATCAAGATCCCCAGGGTACATATACACAGACACATATATGCAGATATAGATATACAGATATATATATATATATATATAGCCATATCTGGATATATATAAATACACATGTGACTACACAGACACATGCAGAGATATGTACAGTAAAATACATATGTAAAAGGTGCACACAATATGGACAGCCACTATGCCTACAGTTAACACCTTAACAACTGGGCACTGTATTTGCCACCCATACAAATGACAATCATTGCCTGCAACATATACACATAGAGAGGTCAAAGGATATAACACCACACACAGGTTTGCAGACATGGAAAGCTTTAATCGTGTACTATTACAGTTCTATATGCCATGTCATATAGCTGTCCAGACACTGACATCCATATAAATAGAGTAATGCAACTGTGAAACAGTTCTACTAATACAGTAGTCTGGAAAGGTTCACAGCTGTTGCTGTCCAGGCCAAGCCCTAAATATTGTACAATAGAAAAGACAGACTGGGCCACAGGATACCAAACTATCAACAGTAAGTAATGCAGGTGTTTGGTCCAGCAGCCGCTATCTACACTCTGTACAAAATCATTAGCTGATAAAGATGTCAGTTGACCAAATGGGATGTAACTGCTACATAACAAGGCATAACTGACACCATCACAAGCACACTGACAAACAGGACAGTCTGTATGGCAGGAGGCAGTAGGCCTGCATTAACCCAATGTATGTAAGTAGTGTAAATATAGGTGCAGTGTATGGTACTGTACATCCAGATACCTTAAGGTAGCTCACCCCTGATATCTCCACATTTTGTAACAGCCTAGGTTATTTATGGTGCATCCCCCTCATAGACTCAATAATACAAGGCCATATACCACTGTTACATACACTGGCCTCTGGAGTGCATAAGGGCACACATGTATTGTGTAGGTGAAGCCCACACATATATGGGGTTGGGAGGGGTGGCCTAATGGTTAAGGTGTTTACCTTATAAACACAAGGTGCAGGGTTTGAGTCTCACAAGGGATACTTGGCTAGGCTTAAAATGGCTTGCAAAGGCAGTTAGCTTAGTACTAACTTATGAACTATAAATTAGGAACATTAGGAACAGATGGCCCCAGCCCCGCTGTATGTGTGGGTGATACAACAGCAGTGGACTGATGGCAGCAATGGCAGTGTGATATACTCACAGCCCACTATAGAACAAGCAATGACAACATGTCATATGTGCAAAGCTTGGTATGTAGGTGGAGGACAGAGGCTAGAACACAGGCACATATGTGGACCACTGTTGCCATACACTAAGCAAGGTGCTGGTGTTACAGGATAGTCTGCAACATACCCTTAGTCAGGGAATTGAGGTTAGAAACATAAATGGATGTAGCCATGTACTCATAGCACTCAACACGCACACTGCCAGTGTAATATCTGACATAGGACCTGTGTGGTGGACAGACACAACATGATAAGCATACTGCTGGCCAGCAAGAGGATAGGCCCACAGTTGTGAGCTATGCAGATAGACTGCAGTCCAAGGTAAACTAGTATGTACACACACGCCATATAACACCAGTACTATACAAAGCATAACACAATGCTACTCACACTCTCTCTGTAGTTCCTGAATCTGCTACAACTATGTGGCTGTCCTGAGTGTGCCAGTTCCACTGTAAGAAGTATTGCTACCTGCTGTCTGTAACACTGATGCCCACACAGGAAGGATGTCCATCACACAAGGAATGTAAAGGGCGCACGTCCACATGATGTAGGGATTTATAGTAGGTGATAGACATGACAGTGGTAACTGGAAGTACTACACATGTGTAATCATATATATATATATATATATATATATATATATATATATATGGCTATTTGCATAATTATATGCACATATATTTCCACCATGTGTCTTGGACATGGAGTGTAGCCCTACCTCAGCCCCTATAGTCACAAAGTTGCAGTGCAAGGGGATGTCAGGTATGTATAGCAGGTATATCATTAGACTATTGTTACTGTCATTAGGATTGTCTTCACAGACATGGTGTGTGTGGGAGGTCACATCTGATTATAACATGTGTGCCATTAGCTACTGACAGATATCCTAAGGACATCATAGTAAGGTAGCGCTGCTAGCATGTAATGCCCCTGTGGACTGCAGCAGAGATATTGGCCAATATATGTGGACATTCTGACACACTCTGTACAGTACAGAGGTATACACAGAACCCCTTAGTGCAAAACATGTGTACCATGCCTGACAATATGGATGTAGACAGCCATGTAAATGGGTATAACACATGACGACTGGTATACATATGCCACCATAGATTATGCATTCACACACCCCTGTCTGGCCTGACACAGAATAACTGCTGGTACAGGGGTGCCGTGGCCACATACTACCCACTAGATATTCACATACATCTGTACAGCATCCCACTGCTCTGACATACATGACTTTAAGGGAGGTCTGGCAGCAGCACATCTGGCAAGTATCTGCACATGACACCTCACTGGGTAAGTACACTAAGCTGCTAGACATGTAACAATGCACTGTGCAGGCTACAGGCAGACTGGCTCAACACTGCCCTACATCTCCTGTGGGGAAATGCACATGTACCTGCATAAATAGTAGGCTCTACAGGCATGTCACAGCACAGGGTAAGAATCACCTGTGTTAAAGTGCATAACCACAACCAATGTGAATACAGCCACGGCCACATATGTTAAGCTAGCATACTATTACAGTATATGGACTATCTGTTCGATACCATCCTCATATGTGCCACTCACAGACTGACCCTACATATACTGGGCTGCTACACAGTTTGGTCTGATGGCTGTCTGTGGTATGGGACATGTGTGTGTTTGGTCCTACAAACATGTGTGCCAATATGGTACCATACAGTGGAGCAGCATATAACATCAGATAGGACAGGAACTAGAACAATGACATCTCCCACAGTCTGTACACAGGCTAAAGTACATATTAACAATACACACACACTGCCGACATTCACCAAAAGTACACAGACCTCAGTAATGCACATACATCCACAGAATGTCCAGGTTATGTCATGAAATATAACCCCTACTGTACATAACATGTGTAGCAGTCTGATATATCACTGGCTTGTTATCAGATATGATGATGCATTGTTATCAGATATGATGACACTAATTATGGCATGCAGCACATATGCACCACTTCATGCACGACATATGTACAAAGGTTGACAGAGTTGTGGCTGAAAGCACACACACAGGGCCAATATTGACATGTTGCTGTGATAACCTCAAACATTTACTGTTGTAACGGGGTGTGTTGCAACATATGTCCTATGAGGGATATGACGTCAGTAACTGTAACAGCTTTCACCATCTACACACTGCAATCCTCGCACTACCTTCTGCAGTTCACAGATAGATGCTCCATGGGTAACACATGACACCAAAGGCACAACACACTGCCCAGTCTGCAGATGACCCTGCAGATGGGCATCCTCATAAACATGGAACTGACATGGCAGGTATTAGGTTCATAGGTTCATAGGTTTATACTAGGCTATCTGCCCTAAGGCATTTATAAGCCTAGCCCAAAGTTATGTGGCTTACGCCACCCCTTATGTTAGAAATAATGTGCCGATTAGTTTGTTGTGCCTCTGTCCAGCAGTGACACAGAGATGATTCCCAGGGTAAACCTATGATCTCCCATCCACCGGTCAAGATTTCTCTTGAACAGAGCCAGCGAGGTGCTCTGCCTCACATGGACCGGGATTTTATTCCACAGCATGGGGAGTCTCTGGGTGATAAATCTATCCCTCCAGCACATAGGTTCATAGGTTCATAGGTTCATACTAGGCTATCTGACCAAGGGCATTTATAAGCCTAGCCCATAGTTATGTGGCTTTCGCCACCCCTTTAGTTTGAATAAAAACTATGCCTATCATTTTGCTGTGCCTCTGTCAAGCAGTGACACTGAAGTAATCCCTGGGGTATATCTGCGATCTCCCATCCATTGGTCAAGATTCCTCTTGAACAAGGCCAGCGAGGTGCTCTGCCTCACATGTACCGGGATTTTGTTCTACAGCATAGGGAGTCTCTGGGTGATGAATCTGTCCCTCCAGCACGTTCTATTTATAACTGTGTCAAGGTTTAAGTCTCCCGCCCTTGTGGTTCTGAGGGATCTAGATTTTTTGAGGTGAAGCATATTCATCAAATCTGGGTTTGACATGGCCTTATATGTCAGGCACAGGTCACCTCTGAGCAAGTGGTATGAGACTGAATAGAGCTGGAGTTCTTTCAGTCGGGCAGCATAAGACATATTTTTGAGACCCTTTATCCTTTTGGTGAGGAACTTTTGGGGCCTTTCAAGCTGCAGCAGGTGTCTGGTCAGATACATTCTGAACGGGGCATTGTACTCAATCATAGGTCTAATGAGTGATGAGTACAGGGGGACAATGACCTCCCTTGATCTAGATGTGAATCCCTTCATGATCAGGTGGGCGATAGAGAAGGTTTTCCTAACTACTTTAGCAACATGAGTGTCAAACGAAAAGCTACTGTCAACCTGGGTCCCCAGATCCCTGATGACTTTTTCTGTGCTCAGTGGATTGCCACCTATATGGTAGCTAGGGGTAACCTTGTTTTTCCCGAAGGGTATGACTATGCATTTTTTGGCGTTTAACTTCAGGCCATGGCTCTGGCACCAGTTATCTGTTTCTGTGAGGCCCTTCTGGAGGATATCTGTGTCAGATGTGTTTTCGACTATGGCGCCCAGTTTGCAGTCATCTGCAAACTTTGTCAGCCATAACCCTACTGTGTTTGCTTGTACTTCAGAAAAGTAGATGCTGAACAAGAGTGGACCCAGGACTGAGCCCTGTGGGACATCATTTGTGACAGGCTTTGAGTCTGACATGGCTCCAGCAATTCTGACCCTGTGGGTTCTGTCACTTAGCCAGTTTGCAACCCATCTTGTGATGTATGGGTTTACATTTAAGCTGATGTGTTTTTCGATGATACCTGAGTGGGGTATTGTGTCGAAGGCCTTTGCCAGGTCTAGGTAGGCTGTATGGACTGCCTTTCCCTCATCAATGGCCTTGGTGACTGTCTCGAAAAAGTCAACCAAGTTTAAGAGGCAGGATCTGCCTTTGACAAAGCCAAACTGGGTTGGATCCAAAGTCTGCAAGTTCCCTATGTCTTTATTTATGAGTTCCATTATGATCCTCTCCATGGCTTTGCAGATAAGGCTTGTCAAGCTAATGGGGCGGTAATTTCCAGGGTCTGTGGAGGCACCGCCTTATGAAGTGGGACCACAGTCGCCGTCGCCACTCCTTGAATGTATCCTGAGGTGAGGCTAAGATTAAACAGCTGTCCTAACTGTGGGTTTAATTCCTCGTTGAGTTCGTGAAGCACACAGCCGGGGACACCATCCGGTCCCATGGATGCTGTGTTTTTTGCCTTTGTGAGGGCAGTTCTCACCTGTGCGTTGGAGATGTTTGGGGGTTACAATCCTCTGGGTTAGATATCTCTCCTTTGCGGGGGAGGGGAGAAGTTTGCACTGAACCTGTCAGCCAGTATGTTGGCAATGTGTGTAGGTTCAGTAATTTTCACATCATTTTGAACTAATTCTGAGCATATCTGGGAGTTTCCTCCTAGGTTTCTAACATAGCTAAAGAAGGCCTTATGATTGTCTTTAGAGTCCTTGGCGATTTTTCTCTCAAAATTTGCCTTGGATGATTTTATGAGAGCTCTTAGTTTTTTACTTATAATGATCAAAGGTGTCTTACCTTTCAAGGATTTTGCTCTATCTTGTAGTAGCTTCCTCCTTTTGTTGTAGAGCTTGTTTATGGCTGGGGTCCACCAGACTGGACGCTTGCCTTTGGTACATCCTATTTATATCCGTGCTAAGGTTTAAGTCACTTGCTCTAGTGGTTCTGGTGGATTTGGATTTTTTGAGGTGCAGCATGTCCATTAATTCCGGGTTGGTCATGGCCTTGTATGTCAGGCACAGGTCACCTCTGAGCAGACGGTATGCAACTGAATAGAGTTGGAGTTTCTTCAGTCTGGCAGTATATGACAGGTTTTGGAGTCCCTTTATCCTTTTAGTGAGGAACTTTTGGGGTCTCTCCAATTGCTGCAGGTGCCGGGTGAGATACATCCCGAATGGGGCATTGTACTCGATCATTGATCTGATAAGTGAAGAGTACAGGGGAACAATGACCTCACTTGATCTGGATGTGAATCCCTTCATGATCAGACGGGCAATGTAGAAGGTCTTTCGAACCACTTTAGCAATGTGAGTGTCAAACGAGAGGCCACTGTCAACCTGGGTACCCAGGTCCCTGATAACCTCTTCTGTGCTTAGTGGGTTGCCATCTATATGGTAGCTTGGGGTTACCTTGTTTTTCCCGAAGGGTATGACTATACACTTTTTGCGTTTAACTTCAGGCCATGGCTCTGGCACCAGCTATCAGTTTCCGTGAGACCCCTCTGAAGGATGTCTGTGTCCGATGTACTATCCACTATGGCACCCAGTTTGCAGTCATCCGCAAACTTTGTCAGCCATAGTCCTCCTATGTTTGCCTGTACTTCTGAGAAGTAGATGCCGAACAATAGGGGCCAAGGACTGAGCCCTGTGGGACACCACTTGTAACCGGCTTGGAGTCTGACATGGCTCCAGCAACTCTAACCCTGTGGGTTCTGTCCTTTAGCCAGTTTGCAACCCATCTTGTGACATATGGGTTTACATTTAAGCTGGTAAGTTTCTCTATGATACCCGAGTGGGGTATTGTGTCGAAAGCTTTTGCAAGGTCAAGGTAGGCTGTATGGACTGCCTTTCAATCATCAATGGCCTTGGTAACTGTTTCGAAGAAGTCGACCAAGTTCAAAAGGCAAGATCTACCCTTGACAAAGCCAAACTGGGTTGGGTCCAAGGTCTGCAAGTCCCCTATGTCCTTGTTTATGAGTTCCATTATGATCCTCTCCATAGCTTTGCAGACCAGTCTTGTTAAGCTTATGGGGCGGTAATTACCAGGGTCCGTAGAGGCACCGCCTTTGTGGAGTGGGACCACAGTTGCTGTACGCCACTCCTTGGGCACATGTCCTGTGGTAAGGCTAAGATTAAACAGCTGCCTTATGTGCAGGTTTAGTTCTTCATTGAGTTCATGTAGCACACAGCTGGGACACCATCCGGTCCCATTGATGCTGTGTTTTTAGCTTTAGAGAGAGCAGCTTTCACCTGCGCATTTGAGATGTCTGGGAGGCTACACTCTGTTGGGATAGTTATCTCTCCTTTTGGGGGGGAGAGGGGGGTGAAGTTTGCGCTGAACCTGTCTGCCAGTATGTTGGCAATGTCTGTGGGTTCAGTGATTTTTGTATCATTTTGGACTAATTCTGAGCATATCTGGGAGTTTCCACCCAGGTTTCTGACATAGCTGAAGAAGGCCTTATGATTGTCTTTTGAATCTATGGCAATTTTTTTTCTCAAAGTTGGCCTTGGATGATTTTATGAGGGATCGTAGTTTCTTGCTAGTACTGATCAAAGATGCCTTCCCTTTTTGGGATTTTGCTCTATCATGTAATAGCTTTCTCCTCTTATTGTAAAGTTTGTTTATGGCTGGGGTCCACCAGACTGGACGTTTGCCCTTGGTGGAAAGAGTCTTGGTTTTATTTGGGATTGCCTGATCCATGCAGTCCTGAAGGCGTTCATAGAAGGCATTTGTAAGAGCTTCCGCAGATTGGGTTGTGGTTTCCATTGGCTCGGGGGCCTTGAAGGATACCACACCTGTCTTGAGTAGTGTAAAGTTTGCTTTAGAGAAGTTCTTCACTGTGGTCTTTTTTGTTTGGGTTGGGGGCGGGATATGGATTTCTAGTGAGATTAGTTTATGATCTGATCTCACCAAAGAGGGATATACTTCCGGTGTGGAGCATTTTGTCCCCATGTTTGTGATGATGAGATCTAGTATATTTTCTCCTCTTGTGGGGACGGTGACTAGTTGTTCCATGGCATTTGAATTTATGAACTCCAGGAACCTTTGGGCTAGAAAGTTGGGGCTTGAGTAATGATCCCAGTCTATATTCGGGTAGTTGAAATCACCCAATATGATGGTGTTTGGTGATACATTTATACCCTCCAGTGTCTTCAGGAAGGCTGTGTGGGTTTCCTGAGTTTGAGAGGGTGGCCTGTAGCATGCTACAAATTGTAGAGCAGTTTTGCCTATGGTTAATTGCACCTGGATGGTTTCCGATGCTTTGTGCGTAGCCACCAACCTGGAGGTGTGGGTATCCTTGATGAATATGGATACACCCCCTCCTTTTGTGGTATGGTCTGAGTTTTGGGGCCGGAACGCATGATATGAGGTAAAACCTGATAGTGCCGGGGTGCTCTCAGGAGCCTTGAACCAGGTTTCAGTCACAGCACAGACATCGATGTTCTCCATACTGAGGAGGGCCTCGAGTGCATGCATTTTGAGATTTAGACTTCTGGCATTGAGCAGCATTACCCTTAGTTTCTTCCCGTTTTTGTTTTCTAGGGTGGTAGGTTTAGAATTTGAGCCTTGCCTAAAAAAGGCACTATGGGGGTGGCAAGAGCCTTAGCTAATATCCGGAATCCCAGGGGTGACAGGTGCAAGCCATCCTTTGCGAAGCAGCGTGGCTTGTCAAGCATGTCATCCCAAGCAGACAGACACTGGATCCCCTTTGAATGACACCAGAAATTAAGCCAATTGTTAAAGCTGATCATCTTGTCACTATATTGTGGCATCATTCGTGGTGAAGGAAGGATACTGCTCAGGGTCAGGGTCATACCTGCCTGGGCTACATAATCAGAGAGCTCCTCTATGTCTCTTTTCATGTAGTCCAGGGAGGTACGTCTCAGGTCGTTCACACCAGCATGGACAATGACTGTGTCATACTTGTACTTGCCATGGAGTGACCTGAGTGCTTGTGTTATGTGGCGGATTCTAGCACCTGATAGGCAGCTTACCGTGACCTTCTCCTTGTTCAGCCTGGTGAGTGGGACGTCAGTGTGTCTGACTATGGAGTCACCTATGACAAGTATGTTTGGTGTTGTATTTGGCCTTTAGGGCAGTGACTGCTTTGCACACTGATTTTGTTTTTTATGTGTTGTTTGTGTGGTGTCTTGAGTTTGCAGTTGCTTGGGTGTCTGCTTTGGAGGCCTTTGCTGTTTAGGTAAATTTTTACTCAGAGCCTCCGAGTATGTCTTAGTATGTTTATGTGTTTGATTCAGTGGTCTGGTTGAGTTATGTGAGACTTGTATTGTGGTGTGTGTAGTTGCCTTCTCCTCCTGCCTGGTCTTGCCAGTACTGAGTTGAGAGAGCTCAGCCTCCAGTTTGGCTAAATAGCTGCATCTCTCACAAGTGTTAGTGTTATGTGGGAGGAGGAGAGGGTTGTCCGTGTACATGAGGCAATTGTAACATTGCCTCAGAATTCCCAGATTCACCAACTGGGCAGGAGAGGACGCCAGTATCTGACCCTTCGACATGCTAGAAAGAATTATGAGTTGGTAAGAGACAGAAAAGTAGAGGGCTTAGCAGGGAAGTGGGCACTCCTGGGGGGTTTTGCAAGTGATGGATTTGTATAATATAGGAGTGCTTGACCTGCAAAGAAAATGCTTATAAGACAAGGGATATACTTTTAAGTCAAGTGCTGAGCTTTTTGAGAAGAAAAAGCAATTAGGAACAAGTGCTGTGCTTTTTAGTGAAGGTGTAAACTGTTTAGGTTCCTAACAGAGCAGTTCTAAGAGAAAAATTGAAGAACAGACTTTATGGAGCCAGAAAAAGTTTAACCTTGTTAAACCGAAGCTGCCCGATGCTGCTCTAGTGGCAACTCCGCTCTAAAGCACGTTAAGGCGTGCTTGATAGCAGACACAGACAGAGTCAGACAGACACACACACACTTGCCATGTCTGGGATTAGAACAGCTACTTAACTACTTTATCACACAACAAAAGTACACAGACACAGGATGTGCTATAGAGATTACTGGACTGCAACCTTCCCAGAGGTGTATTTCTACGTGGATGGCATCAGCAGCCTTGCCAAAGTTGAGTATATGACTTATAGGCATTGCTCTCTACACAGACGGAGTCAGACAGACACACAAACACTTGCCATATCTGGGATTAAAACAGCTATCTAACTACTTTATCACACAACAGCAGTAAACAGTTATTTGATGCACTATAGAGATTATTGGGATACAATGTACTCAGAGGTGTATTTCTTAGGTGGATGACATCAGCAGACTTGCCAAGGTTGAGCATTTGAACTGGTGGGAGTGTGACTACTCTAAAAAGCATTGGGCACTACTCAGTTAGACAGACGCGCACACAAACACACACAGACTCCAAGTCTGGGATTTGATCTCCTACCTAACTGACGCGCACACAAACACACACAGACTCCAAGTCTGGGATTTGATCTCCTACCTAACTGATACGCACACAAACATACACAGACGCCAAGTCTGGGATTTGATCTCCTACCTAACTAGTTTATCACACTACAGCAATGCGCAGTTATTTGACATGTCACAGAGATTAATGGGTTGCAACTCTCCCAAAGGTGTATTTCACGTTGGATGACCTCAGCAGGCTTATCATAGTAGGGCAATGGGGAGGGCAGTGTGTGTGCATGGGCCATAACCCATTCATCTAGGTGGTGACATGCCACATGCGGGCACACACAGGGTCATATTTCACAGGTACGTGTATACAGCTGCTAGATGACTACTTCCTTGTAAAGTTATGTAGCACAACTGGCATGTGCACCACATAGTTTGTAATGCTGACAGATACTGGTGGCTAGTACCTGCAATGTGTGACATCTACACCTCATGTGTCTGGGGCCCTTTGGTTGTGTGCTGGGTGGGACAGGCCTGGATTGCTCCTTGTCACGGTCACCCTCTTCCACACATCTATGTCCGTCTACCTTTGGCTTACTATAGTGTGTTGTCCTTACATATATGTCTGTATTCCGATCCACTGTGTGTGCAAGGCATGAATGGTGCATACTGACAAATGTCTGCACTAACAACTGCGACTGCCAGATATGTCTGCTCCACTGGTGTTTGCAGACATGGCCTTCATGTGTTTAAATATGTGACCTTTCAGTATGTTGTTGACTGACAATGCCTTCATTTCTCTAAGTGTGTGAGCATGCCCAGTATGGCTGTCTGTATTGCATTGCATGTACTTAGGTTCCTAACAGAGCAGTTCTAAGGGAAAATTTGACGAACAGACTTTATGGAGCCAGAAAAAGTTTAACCTTGTTAAACTGGCGCTGCCCGATGCTGCTCTAGTGGCAACTCCGCGCTAAAGCACGTTAAGGCGTGCTTGATAGCAGAGGCTGGCAAGAAGCAGGAATAGACCCAAACGGACAACAAACCTACAGTTCCAAGTCAGTAACCACTCCTACGGGGAGCAGGGAAGGCTGCTCAATGTTATTCACTGCCACTGATCAACAGAGAGACTTTCCTTTAGCCCAAGCAAAAATGGCCTCACAGAAACTTACAAACAGTTCAGGAAACAGCAAGCCTGTAACTGAACTTTTTTAAATCTCAGAAACGTGGGGAAAAAAGCAAGATTTTTTTTTTGTTTTTGTTTTTTCAGAGATAGCAGAGGTTCACAGGTAATATCAAGTTATAACAGTGCAGTAAATGACCCCACACAATAGTGCTAGGTCAAGGACAGAAAATATGCAAGTTTTGAGAAAAAAAAAACAATTTAAAATTAAGTGCAAACAGGAAATTCAGTAAACAACTTTTGGTTGTGCTCTAAATACAGCTACTAATGCAGAAATCAAGTTTAACAAGCCAGAAAATTCTCAAACTAGGCAGCTATGCAGAAAAACTTAGCAAATAAACAGAGAAAAAATACTTTAAAATCTCAAAAGTGGCTCCCTTCTTCTCTGAGCATTTTCTCCTCTTGGTGGGTGCTTCACCAACAGCCAACAAGCCTGAAAAGATGCCAAAACCACGAGGCAACTAGGTTTTACGAGAGGAAGATGAAGGAGTTTTGGAAATGGCCCCTGTTGGCCAATAAAACTACAGTTTCAAGTCAGTAACCACTCCTACGGGGTCAGGGAAGGCTGCTCAATGTTATTCACTGCCACTGATCAACAGAGAGACTTTCCTTTATCCCAAGCAAAAATGGCCTCACAGAAACTTACAAACAGTTCAGGAAACAGCAAGCCTGTAACTGAACTTTTTTAAATCTCAGAAAAGTGGGAAAAAAGCAAGATTTTTTTTTGTTTTTGTTTTTTCAGAGATAGCAGAGGTTCACAGGTAATATCAAGTTATAACAGTGCAGTAAATGACCCCACACAAGAGTGCTAGGTCAAGGACAGAAAATATGCAAGTTTTGAGGAAAAAAACGATTTAAAATTAAGTGCAAACAGGAAATTCAGTAAACAACTCTTGGTTGTGCTATAAATACAGCTACTAATGCAGAAATCAAGTTTAACAAGCCAGAAAATGCTCAAACTAGGCAGCTATGCAGTAAAACTTAGCAAATAAACAGAGAAAAAATACTTAAAATCTCAAAAGTGGCTCCCTTCTTCTCTCAGCGTTTTCTCCTCTTGGTGGGTGCTTCACCAACAGCCAACAAGCCTGAAAAGACCGAGATATGTAGGACAGCCATATCCACACACACACTGTTAAACCAACATTACTCCAAATGCAGTATAGCAGCACTTACAATCTGCAGTCAGGTCAGGCACATCCCTCTCCTGTGTGTTGCCCTGTTTCTACAGTGTATGTTGTCAGAGGTAAATCCCCAATCCATCTGAGATATTTGCCAAACAACAGATCTAGTTCCTGCTCACAGTGAATGAAAAGGGCCAACACCAACATGATGCTCCTAGATATTGGAGTGTGTTTCCATGCAATTGGCTATGGGAATGTTACCACAGCTGTTCCACATGCAATCAGCTAGGGGAGAGCTGCAATTTGTGCAGAGGCCACCAGCTGATCATGAGCATCACTTAAAATACACATGCTGCTGCCTAAGCAAAGCAGGTGTAGGTCACCACATCCACCAGAGAGGGAATGGGAGAAGCAGACAGAGGCCAAGACATGTCAGGGAGGGGTCGGAGAGTAAAACTGAAGCATGTTTGTGTCACACACCTACCAGCACAGGGTATCAAACCCCTGATGACTATTTAGTGCTATCCCAGTTCTATGCAGTTATTGGATGCACCACATGGGTGACCTGTTGTATAGCCCTCAGAACATATATGTGATGGTGAGTGACATTTGCAACAGGGATATGCTAGCTATACGGTAGGTGACATACACATGCCTGTCCACATGAACAAGTGCCAGCATCAACACAGACATACTCTCACAGGGACGCACATGCCTTGACACACTTGGTAGACCAGGAGTGCAATTCATCAGTAGTGGGATTGCCACAACACATCACTGTGCAGGTATCACATGCACCACATAAGTCATACGGAGGTTGTATGGGCAAAGGGTATGAGGAGGTGTCTGACATCAGACAGCATACTTCAGTATGCCAATGGAGGTTGTGGTGAGTGTGGATGTGAACATACACACCATACAACGCACACATAAACACAGAGGGTGCCAGTACTGGCATGCATGGGTTCAGGTCTGTACGGGTGTGTGGTGGTCGACTGTGCCAGACAGCTATACAAGGCTAGGCGATGTGTATACCTTGGCATCAGGCCAAATGACAATGGTCTGCATTGTGGCTCAGGGCTGTAGTTTCTGCATTTGCCCACACAGGTGGGTATTGTATCCCCCATCCAGTCACCTGGGTGACTATTATGTGTTGCCAATGCTGTGCATCACTTGCCATGTATGTGTTCCTGAATCCATCACATGGATGGTGTCTGGGATGTGCACACCTCCCACATGCATGTACAGTGATGTGGAACTGTACCTGGGGTGTCTGGCCTATGTTGTGAACACAGATTATCATCAGATGTGCCAGTCTTGCCCACCTGTGGCGAGTAGTGGTAATGGGCAGCAGGTTTACCCTGCACCTACATTGATAGCATACTAATGGCATTCCCTGGTGTCAATTGCATCTATCTATACAGGGTATGTTGTCAGGCATGGTATGTCTTTTGTGGGTTACATGTGATGGCACCACAGGTGTTGCAGATGTCCATTGGGGAGCATAGGGGAAGTGCACTGTCTGCATGTACGTGCATATTAGACATATGGACAGGGTGCCATGCCCTCTGTAGCCCACTACTATCACTCCATAGTTACTATCAATGGCCAATATGCAGTGTACTGCCCACCTATTGGCTGTTACCTAGCCATGTGTGAGTGTATGAGACATGGGTTGACAGTGTGCTCTGGGTAATACTGGGGTTGCTAACTGTGATTGCCTCGCCTTGATGTCACATGTATGGGTATGACTTTGCACCCCAACCTCTCAGCTCTTTCACATCTGTTATCCATGTATGGTGGACATTGTGATATATAGTAGGGTTACCATATAAGAAATATGCAAAATCTGCTCCACATTGGCCACAGGTGTCACACACACACACACACACACACACACACACACACACACACACACACACACACACACACACACACACACACACACACCTGTCATGTCTTGGAGTAGATCTCCTACTTAACTAGTTTATTAAACTACAGCACTACGCAGTTATAGGACACACCACGGAGATTACTGAAGTACTCTTTCCCCAACGGTGTATTCACACTGAATCACATCAGCAGGATTGCCAAAGTAGGCCATTTGACATGTACTGCATGTGACTAGCCTAAAATGCATTGCTCCCTACACAGACAGTGACACAGACACAAAACATCCATAACCAACATGTGTGGGTATAGAACCTCTAACAGAGATCTATGTCAAACTACGGCCTGGGGCTGTAGGACACACCACAGGGATTACTGGGGAACCTCTTTCCCAAAGGTGTATTTCACAATGAATGACATCAGCAGGATTGCCAAAGTAGGCCATTTGAAATGTACTGCGTGTGACTAGCCTAAAATGCATTGCTACCTACACAGGCATTGTAACACACAGAAAACATCCACAACCACCATGGGTGGGGATAGAACCCTAACACAGTTCTCACACTACAGTAGTACACAGTTACAGCATGCACTATGGAGATTACTGGGCTACAATCTTCCCAAAGGTGAATTTCTAGGTGAATGACATCAGCAGCCTTGCCAAAGTTGAGTATATGACTTGTAGGCAGTGTGAGTAGCCTAAAAGCATTTCTCTCTATACAGACAAAGTCAGACAGACACACACACACACACTTGCCATGCCTGGGATTAGAACAGCTACCTAACTACTTTATTACACAACAGCAGTTATGCAGTTATAGGATGTGCTATAGAGATAACTGGGCTGTAATCTTCCCAAAGATATATTTCTAGGTGGATGACATCAGCAGTCTTGCCAAAGTTGAGTATATGACTAGTAGGCAGTATGAGTACCCTAAAAAGCATTACTTTCTACACAGACAGAGTCAGACAGACACACACACACTTGCCATGTCTGGGATTAGAACAGCTACTTAACTACATTATCACACAACAAAAGTACACAGACACAGGATGTGCTATAGATATTACTGGACTGCAACCTTCCCAGAGGTGTATTTCGACGTGGATGGCATCAGCAGCCTTGCCAAAGTTGAGTATATGACTTATAGGCACTGCTCTCTGCACAGACGGAGTCAGACAGACACACAAACACTTGCCATATCTGGGATTAAAACAGCTATCTAACTACTTTATCACACAACAGCAGTAAACAGTTATTTGATGCACTATAGAGATTATTGGGATACAATGTACTCAGAGGTGTATTTCATAGGTGGATGACATCAGCAGACTTGCCAAGGTTGAGCATTTGAACTGGTGGGAGTGTGACTACTCTAAAAAGCATTGGGCACTACTCAGTTAGACAGACGCGCACACAAACACACACAGACTCCAAGTCTGGGATTTGATCTCCTACCTAACTGACGCGCACACAAACACACACAGACTCCAAGTCTGGGATTTGATCTCCTACCTAACTGATACGCACACAAACATACACAGATGCCAAGTCTGGGATTTGATCTCCTACCTAACTAGTTTATCACACTACAGCAATGTGCAGTTATTTGACATGCCACAGAGATTAATGGGTTGCAACTCTTCCAAAGGTGTATTTCACTTTGGATGACATCAGCAGGCTTATCATAGTAGGGCAATGGGGAGGGCAGTGTGTGTGCATGGGCCATAACCCATTCATCTAGGTGGTGACATGCCACATGTGGGCACACACAGGGTCATATTTCACAGGTACGTGTATACAGCTGCTAGATGACTACTTCCTTGTAAAGTTATGTAGCACAACTGGCACGTGCACCACATAGTTTGTAATGCTGACAGATACTGGTGGCTAGTACCTGCAATGAGTGACATCTACACCTCATGTGTCTGGGGCCTTTTGGTTGTGTGCTGGGTGGGACAGGCCTGGATTGCTCCTTGTCACGGTCACCCTCTTCCACACATCTATGTCCGTCTACCTTTGGCTTACTATAGTGTGTTGTCCTTACATATATGTCTGTATTCCTATCCACTGTGTGTGCAAGGCATGAGTGGTGCATACTGACAAATGTCTGCACTAACAACTGCGACTGCCAGATATGTCTGCTCCACTGGTGTTTGCAGACATGGCCTTCATGTGTTTAAATATGTGAGCATGCCCAGTATGACCTTTCAGTATGTTGTTGACTGACAATGCCTTCATTTTTCTAAGTGTGTGAGCATGCCCAGTATGGCTGTCTGTATTGCATGTGTGGATCAAGTCCAGGTAGTTTGTACTACAGTGCTGACCTTTGTGTTGTACACCAACAGGTAGCTGTCTATGCAGGGTATCCATCAATCATTTAGCATTGACTGTTGCTACATTTCTGCATAGTGGGGGGACAGCTGACTATTTCTACATTTCTACACAGGTTTGGGGTGCATACCTGACTGTTACTATATTTCTATGTAGGATGGCGGGGCACACATATTTCTACATTTCTACAAAGGTTTTGGGTGGGGCTCACCTGACTGTTACTATATTTCTATGTAGGATGGGGGGGGCACACCTGACACTTGTACACATTTGCTAGGACTGTACTGGTATGTCAGGTACTCCATTTCAGTCTGTAGTCTTGCCTATCATGCTGGCTAGAAGTATACCAGTGTACTACAGATCTTAGCTTTTAATTAACTACATATTAGTTTCTGACTTTCTAGCCTTCACAACTGACATCTCACTGCCTGGCCTGCTGTAGTCTGTCTGTGTAGGCCTGGGGGGAGGTTACCCATAAGTCTAATTCAGAGGTCATAGTACAGCCTTTGTTTGTGTTTGTCTACACCTGTCCTGCTGGCTGTGACTGTTGTTAGGTATGTGACCCCCACGACTGGCATGTGTGAGTCACTTACCTTGTGGGTGCCCCAGTATTGCGGGTGGTGCTGCAGGGCTGCCTATGTCGGATGCACAAAGTACACTCACTACACATGGTTAGGCACAGGTAATGTAATGTTTGGCATCCCTTTTACTGTGTGTGAGAGTCAGAGAGAGGTGTTATTCGCTGGGTCCCTCCCATGTCAGTGCATGTGCTATGCATTGCCTCTTTGCCAAGGCCAGGCCATACTGGGCACGCCTCCTTCTGCCTACTTGGGCAAGTTCAAGTTGTTCCTCCTCTGAGTCACTCTGTGCCTGTGCAGGCCTTGGCAATGGTGGGAGGCTGTGTGACCCTGCCCCATGCTGTTCCTGCTGTAGCTGTTTCTGCAGGATCATATTGTGTAGCATGGCACATACAAGGATAATTTGGGTACATGTAGCTGGTGAGTACTGCAAGGCTCCACCAGATGTGTCCAGGCACCGGAACCATGACGTGAGCATCCCAAACACTGCTCTATTATGATTCTTGTTTGTGTGTGTGCCTCATTATGGAGTTCTTTGCGTGTGTGTGCATTTCTGATTGGTGTCATCAGCCACGGCTCCAGTGCATATCTAGCATCCCCCACTAGGTGACCATGCGGGATGTCCCCACTGGCAAATCTCTGGTACAGCTGCGTCAGATGCCAGATATTGGAATTGTGATAGCTTCCAGGGCAGCCAGCACACACATTCATTATTATGCCCTGGGCATTGCACATGACCTGACAGTTGATAGAGGGGAAACCCTTGCGGTTGGTGTAGACCCTACGCCGCTCACTGGGTGTTGCTTTGATGTGTATGCACGTGCATGTCTATTGCACCCACTACCTCAAGGTATTCTGCTATTTGATAGAAGAGATGCATATTGCTGGCCAACGCCTCACGGGTGTTGGGGAAATATATCTGCTCACCGACATGTGCTGACATGGCATCCAGGAACTGGTAGAGTACCCTGGATGATGATGCCTGTGAAATCCTCATCATATCCCCAGTTGTCCTTTGGAAGGTACCGGTAGCTAGTATTCTTAGGCCTACACATATCTTGGTATCCACTGGGATGAGTTCCCCTTTGTTAGTTCTGTGTGTCAGGCATGGTCGGCGCAGCTCAACAATTTGCTGTAGGAGGTTCCTGTCAACCCTATAGTGCTCCACTATCTCCAGCTCATGTAGCCCTTGGTAGGTTACCATGGGTCTGTACACTCTTCTCCGTCTCCTCACTGTGGGTTGCTTGGCAGCATTCACATCCTCACCACCCTCAGCCTCTTCCACAACTTGTTGTATGATAGCTATGGCAGCCCCTAAAATTTTGCTGTTGTGAGTGTTAAAAGTTTCCCGCTTGTTTGCACCGGTGGTGTAGAGTGTGGGAAAAACCAGAGGGGTAGATGTTTGCATAGTTTATAGTAGTGATCTGGGCTGGGCTGGTCTGCTGCCTGTGTAATTGCTTGGTTCCGATACATTTCACCTGGCAGCTAAGCTAGTACTCCTTGATTACCTTCCTACTGCTGAATTCCCTTCCCATTGCCTTCCTGTTTAAGCCCGGGGGCGCACCGTGCAAAGTGCTCAAATGTGCACATTGCTGCTATTTCCTGTTTAACTTCTGTTTTCGTCCTGTAAAACCCAGTGCGTGGTGCGCACACCCACTTAGGCTTTGCAAAGGGTGATGAGCAGGTTTAGACACACTGCCTAGCTTAGCTGTGCTAAGCTAGGAGCAAATCTGAGTCACAGGGCTCCAGTCCGCTTACAGTATGCCTGCCACACCCCATCATGTTGTCACCTACCTCCTAGGCTTGCACCTAGCTATTCATACTCTTACACTGTTGAGACCTGACTCACATTTTGGGAAATACTCAGATTCACTATGCTTCCCCTCATTTGCATAGGATTGCCTGCTAATGCATAGTTACATGTCTCACACTGAGCCTCCCCCCTTAGCAACCACTACTCAATGGCCAGGTTGTCTTCTGCCTGCCATTGACTTGCATGGCAGAATACTGATTTTAGTTTGAATGCTTATTTTAGGTTTATTTTCTTATTTTCCCCCGATCCTGTTGCGCGCTTCTGCCCTATGCTTTAACAGCCGAGATCGGCTAACAAAAAAATAAAAGTTGATTTTTTTATTTTTTGTATTGTTTGCAATGCCAGTGGCCTTATACTTGGCCATTGGCATGCTTCCTCAATGATATGCAACCTTTATTTGGAGCTGTCATAACTCCGTTTTGGCTTTTGCAGAAATGTACTTTGTTACTAATCGAGTACATTTCTGCAGATAGCACTAGTCTTGCACGGACTGCTGCAAGCTTCCTGGATTGCAAAATCACCTCATTTGCATAGATTTCACCTGCAAATGGGGTGATTTGCATACCAGTGCTTAGTCAGTGCAAGATTACTGCAGGAGCGCTCGTGCACGCCCCAGCAGGCTGTTCCTGGATTGCACGGCAGACATATTGCCTGCTTGAGTTCCTGCACCAATCTTGCATGCTGTGCAAGCTTTTGAGATTCCGGGGGAGAGTGTTTGAACATACAAAAAGCATAAAAATTAAGGATGAGAAAAATGCTCAGCTTAGGTACAATACAAAATGTGACGGTTTTAAGACATTGAGAGGAATTCAGTAAAGCTAACACAACATTTTTTACTGTGTGTGTATCATGCAGTTTTAGATTCAGTAAACTCTGTTTAGTGGTGGGCAAGCATGCGCAAACAGGGAAGCTTCCATGGAATGCAAATTTTGGGTTAAGTAGCTGAATTTTATGGAAATTAGACAGGTGGAGTGATCCAACGAGACATAATGCATCTGTGTAGACTCCGTGTCCATTTCAGTAGTGTACATGGAAATTTTCCATGTACAGAAGTCTACATTGAAAGAAGAGGATGTAAAAGTCCACAAATATGGACATAATTCCCCTGAAAAGGTAAGATCACATACATAAATGTGCAAAACATACATTGTGGATTTCTGAAAACTGTAGGGATTTTGTGAAATTAATATTTTTTTAATAATTTCTGCATGTCTGTACTTTACACCTATATTGTGCAAACATTCTTGACATAAAAATAAAATAAAACAACTGTAAAATAACACTTGTAATGTACATTAAACAAATGTACTGTAAGACCTTGTATCGGTCTGTACAATGGTGCATTCATGCTGTTGCCCAGCTTACACAGTTATGAACCATGTAGTTTCTAAGCTGTCAGCAAGAATATTATGCAAATGAAGGGTAAATTGCCTGGATTTGGTGAATTGCTAAAAGGAGCAACCATGTCCTCATATCTACTTTGTATAGGCTCCTACACAGTTGTTATATTCCCACTGGATGTGGATGACATCAGGGGATGTGTCATGTAACTTTCAGGATATTTTGTGCTCAGTGTGCTCGTTTGCACAGCTCTCCACTTGCTGCAAATGGTTTGGGCACAGCTTAGCATGTTCGCACCAGCAGACCACTCACATTACAGTCATGACATAGCCAGCTATGAATAGAAAAAAGATATATTCAATTAATAATATATAGTTTTGTATAAGTTATGCTGCACAACACTGTACATATTGCCATGTCATGCAATAAAGTAGGCCCTTTAAATCATGTAAATTATATCCTAAGCAGGTGAACTACTTCTTAATTAGCCAATCCCACACGGTGCATCTACACCACAACTGTATAAAGTATGCATACACCCTACATTCTGATTTTCCCTCAGTACTCTGAACCATTGGAGTAGAAACTTAGACATTTAACTGAAATAATGCTAGGAGCTACTGCAGCTATTCTACATCTGTATGTGCTAGATGCTGAAGTCAGTGCTGCTTGTGCTGCTGACAACAGGCCTAGGCTGAGGAGGAGCAAAATGCTCAGACCTAGGGTAACCTTCCAAGAGCTACATGAGCTGGAGATTGTAGAGTGCTACAGGGTAGACAGAGACAAATTGCAATAACTCAGTGAAATCCACTGCCCTCAACTCAGAGCTATAGCTAACAGAGGGGGAACGCATCCAAGTGGAAACTAAGGTATGTGTAGTCCTTAGGACACTAGCTACAGGTACTTTTCAAAGACCAACTGGGGACGTGATGGGGGTGTCACAAGCATCTGCATCCAGGGTACTCCAAAAATTCCTGGATGCTATGCTCCCACATACAAGTGAGCACATATCTTTTCCCCTTTCCCCTGAGGTGTGGGCCAGCAATATGCAACACTTCTACCATGTAGCACACTACCCTGAAGTACTGGTTGCCATTGATTGCCCTCATGCACACATCAGGGCACCACCTGGTGAGCAAGGTAGACTCTATGTTAACCCCAAAGGATACCACTCCATCACTGCCAAGTGATGTACAACACCTAGGGGATTATCATGAATGTGTGTGCTGGTGACCCTGGCAGTTATCACGACTCCCATATCTGGCACACACCACAGCTGTACCAGATGTTTGCTAGGGAGAACATCCCACAGGCCATTTACTGGGGGATGTTGGCTATGCCCTGGAACCATGGATGATGGTGCCCATCAAAAATGCGCACACACCCACAGAAGAATGCCATAATGAGGCACAAGCACAAACTAGGAACATCACAGAGCATGTGTTTGGACTTCTGAAGTCACAGTTTCAGTGCCTAGATATATCTGGTAGAGCCCTGCAGTGTACACAAACCACATGTGCACAGATATTCACAGTATGTGCTATGCTACATAATTTGGTCTTGTGGAAACAGCTGCAGCAGGATCAGCAAAAGACAGGGATACACAGACCCCCACCCATGCCTAGGTCACCACAGCCACAGTCACAGGATGACTTGGAGGAGGAACCCCCTGCTGCTGTCTCTGTTGGCAGACATAGGTATGCTTAGTATGCCCTGGCTTTGGATAAGAGACAATACATAGAACATTTACTAACAACCTAGGGATGAACACCTTACTCCTACTTGCATGCAAAAAGAATATCTATTGCTAATGGCATTAGCAGTGTCTGTTGAAGAGATGTGGACAGCATCCCCATCCCTCTACTCCTACTCCACACAAACACAACATGTGAAAGATGCAACTAAATTAACAACCTGGAATTCATGTCCTCTCGCATACCAGTCAGCACATATGAAAATGAGCAGGTTGTCACCATGCACATCTAACCTCTCACTTCATCCCAACCCACATCACGCATACCTATATATGCAGAGGTCCACACTAGCAACATGCATAAACACCAGAGACCTCCCAAACACAAACATAAGCATGCTACATATAATATGTCCACTGCAGAACACAACACACATAATAGTTCTCGCACCAGTGTCTCATCTGACAAGCCCTTAATGCAAAACACTAAAACATACATATTAGTCATAGGTGATTCCATTGTGAGACACAGAGATTTCCCTCTCACCAGGCTGGATAAGGACAATGTAATGGTCAGTTGTCTTTCAGGTGCCAGGATCCACCATATCACACATGCACTCATATATCCCAAAAACAGGTACTGCTGTGACTCACATAGTCCATGCTGGTGTGAATGACTTGAGATGTACCTCTCTAGACTATATGAAGAGAGACATGACTGAAGTCTCAGACTATGTGTCTTAGGCAGTTATGTCCCTAACCTTAAGAAGCATGTTACCTTTACCTAGGATGATGCCTCAATACAAACAGAAAATGGTTGACCTCAATAATTGCTTTAATTTCTAGTGTCATTCTAAGGGGATACAGTATCTGTCAGGCTGGGATGACTTGATCAATAGACCTCAATGTTTTTCTAGAGGATACCCACTCTGCCTATTTGTATCTACTTGAGTCTATCAATATACATGTGAAGACCCTGGCTTTGGGCCACGTTAACTAGCCATCCATTGACTTGGTAAATTACTTGTGCTGTAACTCACTTTCTCAAAGGTTCCTCGGCTTTGTTAACTCCAATGCACTGGATTTGTTGGCTGGCACCTCCACAAGGGGTGCCAACATCCTGGATCTGGTGCTTTCTAATATGGGGGAGCAACTCTAGCACACCCATTGTAAGGTCTTCTCCTAGTGATATTTGACCGCAAATCAGTCTAATTCGAACTATCACACTGTCCCTCCCAACAGCAAGGAAACTATGCCAGGTTTTACACAAATGCTTTATACAAACACCTGTTTAACTGCATTGCCTCAGCCATATCTGATAGGACCAAAACAAGTTCCATAAGGAAGAGCAAACCTGCTTGGTGGACAGCTGCTAAATCACATGTTGTGTCATAGGTTCATAGGTTCATAGGTTGGTACTAGGCTATCAGCCCTAGGGCCTATACAAGCCTAGCCATAACAATTCCCTGGATATTTCTTCCCACATTATTTACTTTCCTGGACCCCTGTCTAGCAGGGCGACTGATGTGATCCCTGGGGTGAATTTCCTTTCTCCCATCCAATCGTCAAGGTTCCTCTTGAAGAGGTCCAAAGAGGCACTCTGCTTGACATGTATGGGCAATCTATTCCAGAGTCTGGGGAGTCTCTGGGTCAGGAACCTATCCCTCCAGCATGTTTTGTTTATTGTGATGACAAGGTTTAGACCCCTGGAGCGTGTAGCTCTGAGGGATTGGGATTTCTTTAAGTGTAGCATGTCCAACAGCTCTGGGTTTGACATGGCCTTGTATGTTAAGCAGAGATCGCCTCTGAGTAGACGATATGCAACAGAGTATAGCTGGAGTTTTTAAGGCGGTCAGCGTGGGGCATCTGCTTTAGGCCTGTGATTCTTTTAGTGAGGTATTTCTGAGGCCTTTCCAGTTGTTGCAGATGTCTTGAGAGGTACATATCAAATGGGGCGTTGTATTCTATAATGGGTCTAATGAGGGATGAGTACAGTGGGACAATGACCTCCTTTTTTCTGGATGAAAAGCCCTTCGTGATGAGGTGTGCCACATAGAAGGATTTCCTGACTGTTGTGGCGATGTGGTTATCGAAGGTGAGACCACTGTCCACCTGTGTCCCTAAGTCTCTTATCACACTTTCTGTGTTTAGTGTACTGCCACCTATATGGTAATTCATGGATACATGTTTTTTCCCAAAGGGGATAACAATACATTTCTTGGCATTGAGCTTGAGCCCATGGCTCTGGCACCAAGCATCTAGTTATCTAGAATGTGTGTGCTAGCATCCCTTGCTTCTAGCACAATCTCCATATATGTATGTTACTTGTGCAGCTATGGTTGTCTATAATACCAGTAGCAAATCATTGTGGGCTGCAGTCTGATATTACTGGGTCACATCTGAGTTACATACTTCAAACATTTTGAGAACTCATGCTAATGCATAACCTGACATTTTATGCACTTTATAGGGTTGTAATAAAAATAGTTAAATGTGGTCCTATCTGTAGGCCTCTCATTTCCATTATTTAGAAGCAGACATTCCATCTGTACTGCTTTGGATGGATAAGGAGGTGATGATACAGTTATAAATATCACCGTTTATAATGTTGATGCACATATACTTGTATCTTAAATGCTAGACAAAACTGTCTTTGAACCCAGGACTATGTGGACCAGAAATTAATGTTTGCACAGCATTTAACTGTTATAGGAGGTGTGTTTTTACATTTTATACATATAATTGTACAGTTACCTGCTGTTACATACTTACATCTATTATTATGTGAATGACTTTATAGTGATGTATTTCTCTATCAGAGTCCAAGTAAAATGCCCATGTTCCATTATTTTTTTAGCAGACTGCTGCATGATGTGGCAGGATGCTCAGCATCATGTAAACATGCTTAATGACAAGAAAATGACAATTGCTATTGTTTTGCTTAAAACACCTGTGCTAATTAACTGGCTATGTCGCTTGGTGGGTTGATGCACTGTTGTTCAAGTGAAATAGTACTGGGTTTGAAATAAGGTGCAGGTGTATTTTTTGAATGTGATTATTATGCACTCAAATACATGTAGTAATATACCACTATGTAGCATCACACAATAATTCCTTAAAGAAAAGAAAATTGGGGAGCTAGGACAGTGGTGAAATGGGGTGCAAGCAGGGGGAACACATAGTGAAAGGCAGTTATGTATGTACAGGAAGGGTGTAGGGAAGAACCATAGCTATCCATTTCTTCAACAGCAACAACTGTGCACTTGAAAAGATTTTTAACTGAATTTGGACTGTCACCCCCAGGAGGAGGCATGATGATCACATAAGTGTGTTGCCAACCCAATTGGACCAAACTATGTGTGTCCAGCGGACAAGTATGCAAAACGGAGATATATGTATGAGATGCTATTTTTTGTGGGACAGGTGCCCACTCTATTTTTAAAGGAGAGAGTGGAATGTTGGGGAAAGGACATAGGCATATGTGGGGGAAGTAAGTTGGGAAGGTGAGGAAGCATTTGTAGACAGACAAGACATCAGACATGGTTGATGTGGGACACAAGAGGGAGGTGGACACCTTGATTGGGGAGGATGTTGTGAAATCCCAGTCCCACGGACATCAGACCTGGTATCAGTGTGACTCAAGTCCTCACCCATGGGACTGTCAGCACTGCACCTTCACTGCTGCTGTGGTGGCAGTGTTCAACTTCAGTGCCTGGGGACAGACTGCCCACTAGGATGGACACCATGCTCTCCATCCGATGTAGGCAGACGCCAATAGTTTGGTGCACAAGCCTATGCACCATGCATGGAAGTTGCTCTTGGGTAACAAAAGCATCCTGTCCACCTCCACTCCCAAAGGGGGCCACAGCTGCAGTCTATGAGGAAAAACTACCTGATGGAGCAGGTAGTGCAGGGCCAGCAGAGGGGATGCCACCGGGCTGTTGCTCAGATGTGCTGGGCCCCAGTGCCTTGGCCAGGGCAGCCAAGATAGGAGGATCACCGGGAACTGACCTACCTTGTCTTACTGTGGTAAATAAAATATAAACATAAAGGACAAATAAATATAACCAAAAATGTAATTAATAACATAAAAAATAGAATAATGAGCAATGGAAACAAATTGAAAACAATATAATAAAGAACACAACAATAAATAATATAAATGAAAGGTTTGTTTTTACAGCAAAGCAATATTAAATTATCCATAAGGCCGACATAAGAGGTAATAAGAAATACTATGGGCCGGATTCATGAAGGCTTGCACGGAGTCTAAGAGTAGATTAAGACTCCATGCAGCCAACATGTCTGCCGAGCGATCCAGGAACAGCCGGCAGGGGCGTGCAAGAGAGCTCCTAAAACTCCTCTTACATGGACAGGGCTAGGATATGCAAATTACCTCATTTGCTGCAGAAAGTTATGCAAATGAGGTAAATTTGCGATCCAGGAAACCCTAACCTGTCCGAGTAAGAGTAGTGTTATGTGTAGAAATGTACTCGGTTGTCAACTGAGTACCGTTCTGCAAATAGCAAAACTGAGCTGTGACAGCTCGAAATAAAGGATGCGTCCAGTTGAGGAAGCATGCCAATAGCCAAATATATGGCCATTGGCAATTATACCCATTGCAAAAGAAAAAAAAATAATATTTTTTTTTTACCTCGGTCTCAGAAGTTTAAGCGTAGGGCAGCATCGCGCAAACGTGCTATGCTGTAAAAACCCAAAAAAATAAAATAAAATCCAAAAATAGGCATATTATTATAAATATACATCTGCCATGCAAGTGAATAGCAGGCTGAAGACAACATGGCTACTGAGTAGAGGTTGCTAAGGGGGGAAGCTCAGTCTAAGAGATGCAGCCAAGCATTAGTAGGCAATCTTATGCAAATGAGGGTAAGGATAGTGAATCCCAATTTCACATGGCAAATGAGCAAAGTCCATGGAGTGTAAGAGTAGGATAAGGGGACTATCAGAGTACAAGATAGGTGACATCATGAGGGGGGTATGTATGAAAGAATGTAAGCTCATTGGAGCAGAGTGGCATGTGTTTGCTGTCAGTTACCCATCACTGGAAGAGGCGTGTCAACAGGTATCCTAGCTAAAGGCAAGAAATTGAAGGTGTATGCCGTGGATAACACTAAAGTTTCTTGTAGAAGTGCCTGCAACATGTATGCACGCGTATGCGTGCCTGTAAAACCAAGTAAGACTGTGTGTGCGCATGTGCACCTGTTTGCGAGCGTTTAAGCTGAATTAAGCAAGTGTAAGGTTGTTGAAACCTGTGTAAGTGCGTTTGCGCCTGTGTGCACGTGTTTAAGCCGGAGTCAGCAAGTGTTAGGCCATGTAAGCATGTGTGCACAAGTGTGAGCTGGTGTGCGTGTGTTTGCGGTTGTTTGCGTAGCGCTGCCCCCTGTGGAAACAGAAAGGGAAAAGGAAGCACAACAAATAGTAGGAAGTTAACAAAGGAGAACTAGCAGAGGTAGCAGGTGAAAACAATCAGAATCAGCCAATTACACAGGCAGTACACTAGCCCAGCCCAGCCCAGCACTTAAAACTCTGCAAACAACTTTCCACTATGTTTTTCTCAGAGAAACTGCAACACTACAGTAAGCTAATAGAAGTGAAAACTAAAAAAGCTTAACTGAGACAAAGAAATGTTAGGGGCTGCCATTGCTGTTATAAGGTGACATATGCAACATGCTAAGGGTGGTGACAATGCGAATGCTGCTGAGCAACCCACAGTGAGGAGCTGGAGAAGATTGTATTGGCCCAGGGTAACCTACCAGGGGCTACATGAGCTGGAGATAGTGGAGCGCTATAGAGTGGACAGAGACCTCATGCAGCAAATTGTTGAGCTGTGCAGGCCATGCCTCACACACAGAACCAACAGAGGGGAACCCATCCTAGTGGAAACCAAGGTATGTGTTGGCCTAAGAATACTAACAACAGGTACCTTCCAGAGACCAACAGGTGATATGATGGGGAATTCACAGGCATCAGCATCCAGGGTACTGCACCAGTTCCTGAATGACATGTCAGCACATGTCAGTGATCATGTATATTTCCCCAATTCCCATGAGGTATTGGCCAGCAATATGTGTCTTTTCCAGCAAATAGCGGAATACCCTGAGGTAGTGGGTGCAATAGTCTGCACGCACATACGCATCAAAGCACCAGCTGGTGAGTGGGGTAGGGTCTACTTTAACCGCAAGGGTTTCCCCTCCATCAACTGCCAGGTCATGTGTGATGCCCAGGGCATAATAATGAATGTGTGTACTGGCTGTCCTGGAAGCTACCATGATTCCCATATCTGGCACCTGACACAGCTGTACCAGACATTTGCCAATGGGGACATCCCTCATGGTCACCTAGTGGGGATGCTGGATTTGCACTGGAGCCGTGGCTGATGACACCCTTCAGAAATGCACACACACCTGAACAGGAACGCCATAATGAGGCACACGCACAAACACGAAATGTAATCGAACGTGTGTTTGGGCTGCTCAAGTCACGGTTCTGGTGCCTGGACACATCTGGTGGAGCCTTGCAGTACTCACCAACTACATGTTCCCAAATAGTCATGGTATGTGCTATGTACATAATATGATCCTGCGAAAACAGCTGCAGCAGGACCAGCATAGGCTTGGGCCAAACAGCCCCCCACCATTGCCAAGGCCATCACAGGCAGAGTGTGACTCAGAGGAGGAACAAACTGAGCCTGCCCCAGTAGGCAGAAGGAGGCATGCCCAGTATGCTTTGGCCTTGGCAAAGAGGCAACGCATAGCATATACACTGGCTCAGTAGGAACCCTGGAAATGATACCTCTCTCTGACTCACACATATAGTAAAAGGGATGCCTAACTTGACACTACCTGTTTTCATACATGTATAGGGAGTGTAATATGTGCATCCGACATAGGCAGCCCTGCAGCACCACCTGAGGCATGATTGCCATGTGTTAAGCAATATAAAGCAGTGCTAAACAGCTTTTACCACTATTTAGTATATGTAAATAAAATTGCACACACTAAGTAGCACAACTTTGGGCAATGTTGAGCAATACTGGGCAGCATTCAGCAATGTTGGTTAACGTTGAGAAATGTTGTGCAAGTTTGGTCAAAGTTGGGCATAGTTGAGCAAAAGCAGATAAACATGGGCATATTTCCTTTACTGTTCCTTAAGCAGTCTGGTCTGCCCAGTATGAAAATATGAAACAGTGACAGTCCTCGAACCCAGGATACTGTGCACTATAGTCACAGTACTGAACCACTAAACCATGACAGTATTTCACTGGTCATCCTGTAGGAATAAATGTTGATAAGTCTATGCAAAGTGTCTCCTGGAAACCCCACAGGCACGGCATAATCCCTGTAGAGGTATGACACAAAGGTGAGCCCTGCATTACAAATACAGCTCAATTTACAACACACGTATAGTATAAATGTTAATATCAGGCGTGTTCACACACGTCAACAAATGTAGTGGACTTCACACAGCAACATACTGAAAGGTCACACTGGGCATGCTCACACACTTGAATAAATGAGGAAAATGTCAGGCAACAACATACTGAAAGGCCAAACTGGGCATGCTCACACACTTAGGCCATGTGTGAGTACAGCAGTGGGCCACACATATCAGGCAGTTGCATGTGTTAACCCAGGAACCTCTCACAATTCACCAATCTTGACTTGTGCACACAGTGATATGACAACAGACACATATATAATATATTGGAACCCTGTCATAATCAGATATGTACTACAGATACTTAGGTTGGTCATAGAAAGTTGAAAAGCAAAGAAAAACAAAACCTGAAATCAGTATCATCAATAAACAATGTGCACTGCAAACACTATCCAATCCAGGTCATGGAAAGATTATCTGCAAAGGAGTCCATGCAGAACCATGACACTACCTTCAGCTATGTCATAAATAGTAATGTACACTCATATATGTCCTGAGCCAGGGCCAATTGTAAATGACTGACAATGCCAGCATCCTGTCAGACAGGCCCATACATACATACCCTCCTCCCACTGACAAAAGGCCCTATCATCATACCAGGAGATATCACATGTAGAATGGGTAAACAGCTCCTTCCAAAGCTGAAAACATGGCATCAACTGGATTACATTGTGCCCCTATATGTTTCATAAGTGAACTGCAGAACAAACAGAGCCTGCACCTGAACAGTCTGTTGAGCCTCACCCTCTCTACAGGATAGGGAACTGTTGAATGGGTTACAGCAACATATGGCACACTACACAAGTGTTGGTGCACAACAGACCATGGGAACTATAGTCTTATAAGCCGAGGAAGTCTGATCTGCAAGGCCATGGAGTCCATCAGGATTGAAGTCAGAAACAGAGCTATTGGAAGTCTATAAACACACAACCCTACCAACTTTGGACTGTTCATGGGCAGATCATGTTTCCCAAACCTGCTAGACTGTTTGCAAGGCAGCCACCCAGGACATACATGAATGAAATGAGCTACACACGTCCCACATACACTTAGAATAGACTACACATGGTAATGTGTGTGCACTTAGTTTTATGCAATCCCATGACTGAGACATGGGGGGCAGCAGGTGTTACCAGCTTGAACAGGTCTCCACAGTTCTTACCTTGTGTGATCTATCTGTGGCCCAGTTGCCAATCCATCCGATGACAATACATATTTATCACATATGATACTGGAGAGATACGAATTAACATAGTTAGGTAGGGGTTTAAATCCTGCAATTGCTGAGTGTGTGTGTGTGGGGGTATGTGTCTGTGTGATTTCCTTTGAGAGTATTGCCCTTTTGGAGACTAGGCAAACACCTTAAAAGTGTTATATTCCTTTTTGGCAAGTCTGGTGATGTCAGCATCCTACAAATATAGCATTGGAAATGAAAACTCCCAGTAAAGCATGTAGCGCATTGTGTTAATGTGTATCTCTCTAATATCATAACCTAGTTAGGTAGGGGTTGGAATCCTGCAATTGCTGAGTGTGGGGGGGGTATGTGTCTGTGTGATTTCCTGGGAGAGTATTGCCCTTTTTGGAGACTAGGAAAACACCTTAAAAGTGTTACATTCCTGTTTGGCAAGTCTGATGATGTCAGCATCCTACAAATATAGCAGTGGAAATAAAAACTCCCAGGAAAGCATATAGTGCATTGTGTTAATGCGCATCTCTCTAGTATCATAACATAGTTAGGGAGGGGTTTGAATCCTGTAATTGCTGAGTGTGTGTGTGTGCTACTGTTGGTCAATGTGTTGTGTGTTTAGCTTTTACTACTGTATGACAAATCAGTATAACAACAGTATGTGCATTGCACACTTCAGGTATCTGTGTGGCAAATACATATATGTACATGTGACCTCAATTAGATCATAGGTGTGAAGCCTGCTTTCTACATGAATACATCTGTTACCTATGACAGATTGTGCTGCTGCTTCTCAGACCTTCGGTCACATATGTATGTTTGTGACAAGGCCAGCCACTGTAGTGATCTGTGGCCTAGGTCATCTGTATCACACACACCCATGATAGTTTCTATAGAATAGTGTGAGTGAGGGTTCATGCCTTGGGTATATTTCAGACATGTTCAAACGCAACAAAGTCTATCAATAATGGACATTCATTATAGGTGTACAACAACTTTGTGGATATGCATACAGACCCTTTATTGGTTATGTGATACACTGCGGGGCTTCAGAATACCAATGGAAATGTGAATACCAAAGGGCAGATGACATAACACTTGGTTGTATGTACACATCGGTACCCATTCTACATGTTTGGGGCTACTACCTATGTGGTACTGTCAGGATTCTATGTTTAACAAATGTGGATGACTATGCTATGTTTGGCTTACAGCTTTACAGCATGGGTTGGACAACAGGTATCTGTCTGTATGATACCCTTGTGGAGGATAAGTGTCTTATCTGGAGAATGCATTATAGGCCACTGTATGCATTTCCAGATGTGGACGGACATATCCATAGTGTGTTTGCTTGTACCTAAGAGGGCTATATGCCAGACAGGAGTGGTCACAGGAATGGGTGGTGGTCAATACCACTGGTTACTGGTATAGTACAGTACCTGATGGATCCAAATGCTACTGAGTTTTCTACATCTGTGTTTCAGTTGTCAAGACATCATCTAACGATTGGTCATGGTCAGGCCGTTGAGATTGTGTACACTACCAGAATGCAAACCAATGACAGATAGTAGCAGTATCACCCACAGCATAGTGTCAAACCATGTCATACACACATGTGTACCCAAGTTAAAACGTATGTGTATTAAAATGCATACTGGCCACCAATAGAAACAATGAAGTCTTGACACTGTGTAATACAGGGCATGTCACCCTTCCCATGTGTCCACTATGCACGTACATGCAGACAGTGCACCTCCACCATGTTCACAAATGTACACCTGCAAATCTGTACTGCACACATCATACATGTACTGTCCACTCACCAACACATGCTGGCAAAACTACACACATCAGCCAAGTGGCACATGGGTGGACAATACATTTTTGGAATTAACACTGTTGCAAACAATACTACATTGATTATCATAGCTTTAATGCATCATGCCTGCTCAGATATACCTACAGGGATATCATTACATTGTACTATTGACAACATGCTAACATTGCTACACTGCTATAAAGTCACCCTGTGCATCAGCACCATGTTAGCCTGTCCCTGCATCAATGCTACAGATGACAGGAGGTGGCACAGTGTCATCATATGCACAGGGTGTGTTGTTGGTTTGCCAGAGCCCGACATTGACCCATCCAATCGACATGTATGTGTGTGTGTGAGGGACAACAGTACAGCATGGGTCAATGTTGATGTGATGTGTGTGTGTATGTGTTAGCTCTAGGTGTTTGGATTATGTGTGTGCGTGTCTGCATGCACACAGTTCCACCATGTGGCTGCCATATACGGGAGGTTGTGGAACAGCCACAGACTGTACCTGCCAGGCTGTACAGATCACCGTCTCTGGCCACGGACAGAGTACCTGTGCCTGGCAGGGGTGCAACGGACAGTATCGGGTACTAAGCCAGACTGGGTACTATCATCAGAGGCAGAGGCATGTCAACTGGACCCATGTCCCTGCTGGGACTGGCCAGAGCCACATGCACATGGTCTTCTATGACGGTCTATTGACAGCCCTGCTCCAACATTGCTGGGACTGGTACTGCCACTACAGGAGCAGCTGTGACTTGTGTGTTGTCCATGATGATTGCCAGCCGAAGATGTTGCTGGCATACGTCCATGTCAATGTCTCGGCCGTCCTGCACTGTCCTGGCACATGGACATTACATTGCGGAGGACATCTAATGTCTCCCCCCAATGCCTCAACGTTTATCAATGACCTCAGTGTAGTGATGCACTGCACCCGCAAGGTCACGGATACTGTCATTGATTGCGGTGTTATGGGCCCTCTGCGCCCTCAGTCCCTGTCTGGTGTACCATTCCATATGTGTCTGTGCCTGCATTACAGCCGGGAACATACCTGAGATTGTAAGACCTGTGGGAGCATGTCTGCCAGGGGCATTATGACCAGCGGTCCTCCCATGAGAACCCCTGGACATCCACCTATGTGGTACCGTCCCAGGATTCTGGGTATGGCTGCTGTGAGGGGTTGCATGTGCCATAGATACCACATTATCCTGGTCAATGCCTACTGTATGCTGTCCCTCAGCTAAAGCCATTGGTGATGAGGGATGTATTGGCAGTATGAATGTGCGCATAGATGGTGTGGAAAGCTGTGTACTGTTGATTGGCGGAACAACGGCAGACCCTGTCAAATCTGCCTGTGCCACAACACTTGTTTCATCATCTACACTATTTGTGGCAGTGTCTTCAGGTTCCCTGCTGCACTCAACCAACACAACCTCAGCACCTGTGAGAGGGAGACAGGAAACACACTTTACAATCTGTACATGATATTAGCACACATGCACACATGCACACATGCACACATGAACACATGAACACATGCACACATGCACACATGAACACATGCACACATGCACACAGGCACACAGGCACACATGAACACATGAACACATGCACACATGCACACATGAACACAAATACACTACCCACTAAAGTAAACACACACACACACACCAACAGCAATCCAGAACATACCCATTAGTGGTTGATGGTGGAGTACAGTATCACAAGCCAAAGAGTCCTATCACACGTGTCAGCATGCAAGATGTGTGTTGCTCAACGGCATGCAGTGCGAGTGTAGAGAGTCCTTGTTAATAACAGTATACATGTGTTTGATGCATGTGTGCTGTTCAATGATTGGCCTCACCCTGGAACACAATGTGTACATGGACACAACATTGCTGTGCAAGTATTACATGCTTTTCAATGTCCTGTGCACCATCACTCACAGGTATACATACCATGGCTGGATGCACACAACTGTCAGGTGTATAGCAATGAATGCTATGTGTTGTACTGTAGTTACTGTAACTGGATGTAGTGTAGTACCATGAGCCATCATCAGGCAGCACCACGTGGTCTCTCAAGGCCACTAATGTGTGCCACACTGGCAACTATCTTGCTGTACCTGAACTGCTGCACTGTGGCTACATTAACCATTTCACAGGCAGTTGTTACATAGGTATGTAAGGTGTTCAATAGGGAGCATTGCCTAACATGAATGTCTTGTTTGTTGAAGAGGTTTGCAATGCCCCATGATAGGCCTCTACCCCTCAGGTATAGTATGTGTGCTGTGTGGATGACATTTGGGGTACTGGAGCCTGACCTTATAGCAGGTGTCTACATACGCCATGTGTATCATATTGACATGTACTGCATATGACAAGGTGGTGTATGTTGTGTTCATGTGTATTGACTCTGCCTATACAATGTCCACTACAGTGTGCCACAATGGTTTGGGATGCTCTGTGTATAGCATGTGGTGTTTGAGGCAGCCACTCATGCTACTGGGATGTGCATAGTCCCACAGCTAACTTGCAGAGCATGCATTATGTGTAGGTTTTGTACATGTGTAAATGGCCTAAAACCCACCTATGACATGCACATGTTATTTGCCATATGAAATGTAGAACACTCACCAGCATGGGTCTGCTGTCTTGCTGTCACACCAGAGGGACCTACAAGGATATGAGACAGTTTGTCAGTGTCAACAACTGTGGCATTGCTGCTGTGACTTTGCAATTTTACAGTAGTACAATGGCTGACAGGCGTGCAGATTATGTTAAAAATTATCAGTATTGCACAATACCAGGCTACACATCTTCCAAATACACAGTACACATCTGACATATGCATGTTCTAACAATCGAGCTAACAGTAGTCTACAGATATGGCATGTTACCTGCACGCTCGCAGTCAACTTGCTGGGTAACTCCGGCCTCCATGACGACACATGTTTGTTGTACTGGTTGGCCAGGACCCACCATGTTGAGGAGCAGCTCTTCCACTCTGGTGAGGGGCGGATGTGATGCTGCACCACCACCTGTGGCAAGCTGTTGTCTGCGGACATTGGAGGCATGCTGCCGGACATGTCTGATTAAATCACTGCAGTGATGGTGTACCTGCTCATAAGTCCAGTTATGCATGCCTACATCATTAACCCGACGGACAACATCCTGCCACAGTGCAGTGCACTCATGCTGGTCCTGGCTGGTTCTGGAGAACAGCAGGGTGTGATGTTGTACTAGTGAGGATATGATTAATTCCTCCTCTTCAGGGGAATAGGCAGGGTTGTGATCATGAGACATGTCCCTGGAAGAAAATAAGACAATTATTGTGAGCAAGTCTTGTGACACACTTAACATTCTAAAGTACAGATATCAATGAAATGACATATTTAGCAACCTATTGGCTGTCAGTAGATACATACATTTAATCCCACACATCAGTGCTCAGCCCACAACTGCCTGACATTGCCTGGCACGTTCTATATATTAAACCATGTTCTGCACAACAATAAAGTGAAACCAGTACATAAGACTCTACAACAGCACATGGCACACTGTATGTGACACAATGCACCACCTAGCCACAGGAGGTATTTATGAAGCTAATGCATACAGAAATTTGTCATCCATTGAAATGATTGTAAAGTACAGTTACAGTACTACCAGTACACCACACTACATGTTGATAGCAACCCCCTAAGTAACATATGTGCACATTCATCAATATAGGTGGCATACTGCTGTACTACACTATACATGTTGCTAGATATGCACTTATATCCTGTAACACACATACGACCCAGGCCATCTTACAGGCATACCCACACACTCATCAGACATACCTACAAGACACAAAGGTATGGCAACCCAGATGAGCTTTACCTGTGTACCATACAGTACTGTGTGTCAGCACTTACAAAACCTCCTGCCTGAGGTATGTAATGTGTGGGGACTACAGGTAACAAACAAAACAGTGTTTCAAAGCAATGTGGATATACACCATACTGTGCTGTTTAGGCCTACAGCTTCAGGTAGTACTACAGTACATACGGGATTTGTATTCACTAGTGTCAACAATCAATGAGCATACATGTACCACTTTAGCCTACAGTGGCACACTCCAGTCAACAACATGGGACCATGTCACACCTTACACCATACTGCTTTTGCTGCCTAGCAATAGCATACATATTTTTTGGGGGATCAGAGCTAGAACACTTCATACCATGATATAAACATTTACCCACTAGGCTATCACACATATACACAACGTTGACACATTCACCTACACATTCACCATCACACTCAGTCAATCTCACATAGCAATTAATGCAACATGTACATGCGTGTGTGTATCAGGTCATAGGTAGCTCATAGGCTATTAGGCGTAGGGCCTATAGAAGCCTAGCCATATGGTACCCTGCCCTTCAACACCCATGTAATTTCAGTTCATGTGCCCCTGTCATGCAGAGCCATAGAGGTGATTCCCAGATTGTATTTCCTGTGTCACATCAATTCCTCATGATTATTCATGACGACTGCTAAAGAGGACCTTTCTTTGCTATTGGTAGGTAGTTAGTTTCAGGGTGTGGTATGTGTCTGAGATGAGAATGTACCACTCCAGCATGTTCTGCTTTTTGATGTTACAAGGTTTAGATCAGTACAGTGTGTAGCTTGTAGGGATTTTGATCTGTTGACATGGAGCATGTCCAATATCTGTGGGTTTGGCATAGCTTTGTATGTTAGGCAGAGGTTGGCTCTGGGTGTGCAGTATGCAACACAGTGTAGCTGTGGTTTTGTAAGACGGTCTGCACGGGGCATTTGTTTGAGTCTGGTAATACTCTTTGTGGTGTTTGTGCCTGGCATCTACAGTTGCTGTAGATGTCTTCTGAGGTACATACCAAAATGCCCATTGTACTCTATGATGGGTTTTATGACTGATGAGTAGAGTGGAACACTGACCTCTCATTCCATGTATGACACACCTTTTGTGATGACATGTGGACCGTACACAGTTTACATGACTACTGTGGCACTGTGATTATCAAAAGGGACACTACTGTTCACCTGTGTCCCATGGTCTCTTATCACAGTTTTGGTGTTGAGTAGACTACCACCTATGTGGTAGTTAATGGGTACAGGGTTTTTAACAAAAGGGATGGCAATACATTTACAACATTGAGCTTGAGCGTACATATAAACATCCATTGGTGTACATATAGATTTACATGTAGGCACATATACAGTCCACCTTTCATGGTGGGAATATCAATTATGCAAGGGTTGAGAGAGATACAGTTATGTAACAATTTTGCACAGTCTTGTGCAGAATGCATTGAGGGTATTCGCAGGCCATGTATCTTTAGCAGGACTCCCTGTCTGGAAGACTATAAACTTAGCAAAGCATACCCACAGCGTTTAAACACCACATGTCATATACCAGCACTGTATGCTGTCTTGTTTGCCACACACTACAACCTACAAGAAAATATGCACATAACAACCTTCACCAACATATATATGTCCACCCTTCACAAACAGTTGCAGTATGTACCTTGCTCTATGCACATGTTAAGATGCTAATATATCTGACACATAACTATCTCTACATATGTGTGTGCCATACACACACAAGGTACACACTGTTGTATGTCTGTAGACCTCACGGATGACCTGTTGGGCCTTGCTACAACATGAACAGTTGTCACATGTGTGCATGGCAGTAATATTACAGGGAGTATTCATAGCTGCTAATGCTACATTACTATACTAGCCTGGTACAGCAGTTGCCAATGCTAAGCTACACATTATATGACTATCATGCATGTATTACTCTGTCACATCCATGTTTATATAGCTGTTTGTACTACTCCCCCAGACAGCCATTATACACAGTACTGTACAGAACATAGATGACATGATTGGATGTTTGACATTAAATGCTGAGCTACATATGTCACAGTTATGTCCCACTGCACACAGCTACACACTAATTTGTCAATGGCAGTAGTCATGCATGGCATCAGTGCATACATACCTACTGCTGCCACATATGCATGTTTCAAAGTATTTACAGTACTCTTCATAAACATCTACTACTTGCCAGTAATCACATTTCTGTCACATACCTGTTTGTCACTTTCAGGTCCGCCTGTTTTTTTTTTTTTTGGACATTTTGTTTGGTGTTCCCTAAGTAGAGATAGCTTATTAAGTTTTTTTTTTTACTTAATTAATATATTTGGTGGATGATTCATTAGAGTATCCTTACTCAATTAAACTTTTGCGTTATTAAGTAATAATTCCTATTTACTCAGACACAAGTTCTGTGAAGCTGTATCAGGTGCAATGTAATGATTGCATGTGGGGATAGCAAGTACAGTCTGCTTTTATAGGTATCAGCACATGTGCATGTGATGACCTCTGCACCAATTGGTGCACAACATTTGGTAAATGCATATAGCCTGCTGTGTGGTAATTGCAGTACTCACTGTCATAGCAACCCAGTGCTATAAAATGCTAGGTTTTGTAGGCATAGCCCTTTCAGATTTCCAGAGTGGGGCCCATGCTTGTTTGCTGTGTACACTGTTTTTTAAGTCAGAAGGTTGGTATACTTATTATATCTGAAGCTGCAGGTGTAGACAGTGATATACATGTTGTACTCAGACCTGACTGTTGCCACTTCCAGGACAGAGCTATCAGTGTAGTGTTTAACTCACCCCTACAAATGCTTACACAAGATATATGTGAGTATGTAGTTTCATTTCTACTTATGTAATTGACTGCCATACAAAAGTAGTTATTGAGAAGTATTCTTTTGACACATGGACTGTTTGTGGACTGTTATACTGTGCATATTGATGTACTCACTTCTGCAGGGTCTGTGTACTTTTTATTGTTGACATTAGCACAGGAGTCTCAGGTAAACCAGACAATTCCACTACTGAGTATGCCTACCTACATCCTTGGTTGACCCTAGACACACGTTTGTTTGTTTGTGTCTTTTCCCAGTTATGGGTCGCCACAGCAGAACTCTGGTCCACTAATGATTGGTAGTTGATTTTTACATGCCGAGTTACCAGCCCTGCCGCACAACCTTCAATGAAGGTACGCCCATTCACGCATGTCTTCACGCAGAAGATGCTCTAGCTGAGAATCGAACCGGACAGCGTCTTACTGTGAGGCAACAACGCTACCGCAGCACCACCACTGCGGATTGACCCTAAACACACATATATTTAAAATATGGGAGGGGGGGTGCAGACATACAGAGAGCATTACATCTTATTGTGCGAGTATTATCTAACTGGACTTAATGGATTGGTGTGTACCTGTTGGTATATTAAGGCAGGTGGTCTGTCTGCATAGGCCCCAACTGTGAACCTATCCAGATGGTAGACATATGTTAGCCTGTTTTATTTTTTGTATGTGCAACCCACAGGTGTTTTTAGCACTGGTACAATGGCATTGTTACAGTCAGTTGCTACCAGTACATGGCTAGATCCTTTGGTATTTCTGTGTTGTACTCCTACATAAGGGTATGCTTGTGGAAGTCTGCACAAAGCTGTTTGCAGAGTGTGTAACAGCAGATGAACTGATATGCCTGTGTGTTTGTGCTTCTGCCAGGCCTATGAAATACTCAGATACATATTTGCTTGGAGTCAGGGATAGGTAGTTAAAAGTGAAGTACACCTTCCAACTAATAGAGACAGTAAGTGTAGACTTGAGTGTAGCAGTGCATGTGGATGTGTACTCTTTTTATGAAGTATAAGTGGTGTCTACTGTTATTGTTGTGATTATTCATTGTGTAATATAACACCCCTCTGACTAATGTCAGTACTTTTCAGAGGGATTCAGAGGGACACAGCTAAAATATGTTTCACAATCAGGAAGTATGGGCTCTGCCCTAATCAGATATGCCAGTGTTTGCCCTGCTATGATACTGTGTGAGGGTCGTAACGTGCCTCAATAACATTATTTGCTGATAGAATGGCTGCTTCTCTTATCACAGTCATGTAATGCAATTCCACAACAATTGCTGGTAAAGATACACAGAACAAGCTTTGTGTTATGGCCTTCCCATTTTTCATTTACATTCACTCATTGTTTTGCATGATATATTTATTTCAGTACCAAGTTATTGTATATCTGCTGTGGCTTAGTGGTACTTCATGCAGTCAAGTGTGTCCAAGGTCTGGGGTTTGAGACTGACCGAGGTGTTTTATTTTGCTGCTGAACAGAACAAGGGCCCTGACATACAGAGTGATTAAGGCACTTTTAAGCAGTTGTAAGTGGGTTGGCATGTGTTTGCGTGACGCTTAGCGATGCTAAGCTTAGCGCACACATGCGCACACTCGCTCAAACCCGCTAACTACTGCTTAAAAGTGCTTACTCCCGTTAACCCCCGCGCTAGTTTCTATGAAAGAAAAGAAAATGGGGAGATAGGAAAGTGGTGAAAAAGAGGGCACAAAGAGGGAAAGACAGTAGGGAAGCCAGCTTGGGATGTGCAGGACGGGTGTAGGGAGGGTCCATGACTGCCCATTTCTTTACCAGCAACAGCTGTGCATATGTTACAAATTTTGAGTGAAATTTGAAACCTTCCACCCCTGAGAGAGGGGTGAGGACAACAAAGTATGTTGTACTGCCAATTCTAATTATCAGTTTACATGTCCAGCAGACATGTGTGCAAAATGGGCAGCTATGTATGGGGTGTAATTTTTTTGTGGGTACAGATTGCCCTTTTTTTTTTTTTTCAGGTGAGAGTGGAATGTGAGGTAGAGGAAGTAGGTATATTTGGGGAGGTAGGTTGGGGAGGTAAACAGACAAGACAAACAAGATGCATACAGGGACGGAGTATGACACATGGGGTGGGTGAACACAATTGACGGGGACGGATGTTTGGAAATCGCAAGCCCATGAGCCCACAGATGGTAACAGTGGGACTGAGATCCCCACCCATGGGCAGTCACCACTGAACCTTTACAGACCCAAGGGTGGCTGTGCTGGGGGCTGCGTAGGAGGGGCAGGCTCACCCGTGAGTCGCGCCACTCTTGCCTCGAGCTGGCATAGGGTATCAGTGACTAAACGCTGGATCTCCCTACGCACCACAACCCGGACCCTTCAGAGGGTGACAGGTGGCCCTTCTCCACCCACGCTTGCAGGGGGGGCGAGCCCCATCCCCTGCAGCGCTTCCACCCAAAGGTGACACAGGACCAATGGAGGAGGGTAGTCCAGGCTGGGCACCAGACCTGCTGGTGCCTGGTGTAATCGCCAGCTGATGAGGTACAGGTGGGTCCACTGGAACCGGCCTTCCCATACGTTCTGTGATTAGGTGTGTTTAATTACAACATAGACAACAGCATTCCAAATTAGTTGTAGTAGCATGCAGTAATATTCCCATTAACCCAACACACCAGGGTTACAACAGTTGAACAGCAAGCATAACACATGCATATATTGAACGACAGTGGACATTACAACAGCATGCAGGGATTATTGGTGGCAACAGGCCACCAAGATTGTGGTGTTTGAACAGGGAACATGCATCAAAGAAAATGCAGATTTTTATAGAACAATAGGACATATGTCCCAACAAATGTTTTGAGATTAGACATACCCACTGAGGTGTGGAATTGCATTGTTTATGCACATGGAGTAGGGTGTAAAAAGAAACCTCCATTAACATCTTATTAATACTTTTACTCTACACTACATTCCTATTGACTGCAGGTGTATATCCCCTACATGTATTATTACACCAGGCAACATGCATTAGATTGTGTAATGGGTTTGGCTAGTTCATTATATACCTGACCTATATCTGACATACTAACTGTCCAAGATGCAGATGTTACTGCTACATAGTTACATTTTATTTTTATATTTATGTATCTACATATCTGGATGTGTTCGCATGACTTTTTCAGTTAAATTTCTATAGAACCCTACATTTCATGTAGCACACTCACATTTCTGGGGAACACCTTGACAAGCTACTTGTGTGCCAGATTTACATATGCATGACAGCCATTTACCGACTGTTGAGGACTGTTATATGCTTCACAGCTACTGGCACTTCCTTCATCCACTTTATATGGGACTGTACAACTGTGGGTTGACAGCACTTTATACAACAGTACTATTTATTTAATGCAAGGGTACAACAACATTTCAAAGTAAGTGACACAGACACACTCCAAGTATTATACCTTTATTAATTACATTAAACACTCTTTTCTACAGGCTCTCTCCTTTATTTGATATTACAGTGCATACGGAAGACCTATTCAGGACATATTATACCTTTATTGATAGGTTACAACACTCTTTTGCAGGCTCACTCACTTATTTTATATGACAGTACATGCAAAGATAGTATTCTAGACTTATTTCACCTTTATTAATGGATTACAACTTTTCTGGATCTCTGACTTATGTTATATAACAGTACATGCAGAGAATTTATTCAGGGCATTTTATAGCTGTATTATTGGGCTACAACACTTTTTTAATGCTCTCATAACAATACATGCAGAATAATTACTAACCTGCCTGGTGGTGCAGCCTTAGCAGCCGATCTGCATAGGCTTGCTGATTCGTAGCATGGACACCTGCAGCTGTGAAGTAAATGAAGGGATATTGAGACATACCTATCCATTATTTAGACTATATTAGCATGGCTTACATACTGCATTCCATGGTTACCTACTCAGTAGTGGGGCATCTTGCATATGACAGGCCTTCTGGATCCATTGGTTCAGTAGGTCCTGCTTCCATCTCTTCAGGTCTGCATGGTGGTGACGGATCTGCTCACCAGTCCGAGGGATGCCTATGGCACTGGTGAGTTTATGAGCCTAGCAGTTCCAAGCCTCTGCCTTATACTCCATCCCTTGGAACTGGCCCTGCAGGAGTCCAGTCTCATGAAGATGGACTAGGAGCCAAGCCATGTATTCTGACTCCTCGATGCCCCAGCATTGCACTTGAAAGTGAGTACCCTCTCCAGCACCAGACATTCTAACTGCAGATGCGAGCTACAATCAGTTATGGTGAGTATTCCCGCATATGGAGCTATGCCGCATCTCCCGCACTTTTTTGTGATTGGCCATTTTTAAAAATTCTCGGCTGACTGCAGACCTGCTTAGCAATGGTTAATCTACCATTTATAAGTATATGTATGTTAACAGTGGATGTTTATCCTAAGCTGTCATGGCTTAGTGGTTCAGTACTTTGATTATGGTGCACAGTATCCCGGGTTCGAAACTTGTCATTGCATTTTATTTTACTACTGTCCAGACAGGCTAGGGGGTGTGGCTGTGTTTAGGCAACTTTGCTCAACGTTGCTCCACATTGCCCGACGTTGCTCCACGTTGCCCTACGGTGCACTGGTTAGCGCAATGCGCAGCTCCGTGCAAACTTATTGCGCTGGGTAAAGCGCTGCTTAGCTGTGGGCAACTAGATTGCGCTCGATAAAGCGCTGCTTAGCTACGGGCATTTATATGTCAATATCCTTTTTACATTTCTATATATACATTTTGTTCACTGATACATAGGCCATTGTAATGCTTTTTAGTAATATTTTAGTCATGTATATGTCAGGAATTATTTCATATGCTAATTTAAAACATAAAATTGAGAGGGGAGTGGTGGGACTCGAACCGTGAATGCCTCCTCTTTGTGCGAAGACTCTACCACTACGCTATTGCTATTTGGATTGATTTGCATAAACATTTGTTATTATGCTCTTCAATGTCAACATTGCTAACTCTAGCTAAGCTATGGGCACACCCGCGCAAACATGTGCAAATACGGGCAGCTATATCAGGAATTAGAAAAAAAAAGTTATATTTTACATTTTATAACTCTACTGGAGGTTTACAATGTGAGGGAGTGTAGTGTTGGGTGTGTTGACATTTGAGCGGACTCGCTCATGTGTGTTGACATTTCACAATTCAAAAACTTGCAGGGGCATGGACCTTAGGACTGCTCGGCAGTCAGACATGCCCCCTGCCTTCCTGCATGGTCCATGTTTGACTTGGAGTGGAGTCAGCGTGCCCTCATGAATATGCATGGCACGCTGACGTCAGACCATTCAACTGCAGTTTCTGAGTAAGACTTATTTAGTCTTACACGGAGGTTTCGTGAATCCAGGGGTATGATAATATCAAATGATAATAATAAATATGTTTGATTAAATAAATAAAAGAAGAGAAGGGGTGGGGTGAGAGAAAAAAAGAACATTAGTAACTCAACAGATAATATCAGTAAAGAGACTACAACTACATACTTCTAGATATGTTAGATTTCACACGTGAGACCACTGACTGCCATGCCATTCATTATTTGAAATGCTACCCTGTTCCTTACACACACACACACACACACACACACACACACACACACACACACACACACACACACACACACACACACACACACTAGTTCAGATCATAATGCATCCAGCAATCATTCAGTGTTGTTTATACTGTATATATGATGTTCCACGTGCATACCTCACATTATGTTAGCATGTGACATTATGGACCAAGCCATACATATTGGTGGCACAAAGACACAATGACAGGAAACATTCTTGCATAGTGTGCTCTTACAACAATAGCAAGCTGTTCTGATAAATTTAATCCAAAGTCCCGACACCAAAAAAGAATTGTATTTTAAGATACTTGACAAAGTGGAGACAATAATTAATAATCTTTTCCATAAAAAGAAAAGAAAGTTAAAAAAGGACATGAAGCAATATGAAAGTAAAAAGGTGTATCCTCTGGAAAGTATCTTAAATTCTAGCTCTAGGAATGCTTATATACCTAGTTACAGTGAAGTATTGTGGGGTTGTACTGAAAATGATGAAAGCTCAGAGAATTATTATGTAGAGCTCAGGATTTTCAGACATTGCATCGCTCGGAGAAACTGGCCCACATGTATACAGACAAGGGAGATTACAATGTGAGATATTACCCACAACCACAGATGAAGAATGTATATAGGAATGTGAACCATTGCAGGAACTGAGAGTAACTGAAAAATATTATACACAAAGACAATGGTTTTACAATACACAACTATACAGATAGGGTTATTACATCTGAATATTTCAGTTTATTGTCTAAGGGCATTAAGCTTATCCCAGAAAGAAAAGGAAATTTAGTTGACAATATTACTTACTAGAAAGTTAAATTTTGATATATATTTTTCAGAGCAAAGTTTGAATATTGTAGAGGCCATTTAGTCACATCTAAAAAGAACAGTACATTTAATCCCCCTCTGCATCATTTACTGGATACAGTTTAGAAAATAGTTATGGAAGATATATATAAAATCCATGAAAATGATAAAAAGGTTATTTAGAATCTTACCAAGGAGGAACATGATTTAACGTTAGAATTTAGAAAGAAAGATACCCTATGTATCGTGACTCCAGACAAAGGAGGGGGAATAGTACTATTTAAGGCCGTTGATTATTCAAATGAGATGCAAAAGTTGCTATTTGATGAAGAAATCTACACTGTAGTTTCCAAGAAGCAAGTATAGATTCATATTTGGTAGAATATTTGCTGACTAAGAGGAAAGATATAGATTTGTATAATTTTTTATATAGGAAGGACCCTATAATTCCTGTTTTTTTCAGAATTCCCAAAATTCATAAAAATGTGGAAAAACCTCCATTTAGACCCATTGTGGCAGCAATGGATTTAAAGATACAGCCCTTAGCAGCATTGGTAATTTCATGGGTACAACGTACAATTCAAAAAACTTCCCATTTGGTTCGAGATTCCTGGGAATTCCTAGGTCTTTTAAAGAAAGATATCTGGCAAAAAGATCCAGTTTTCCTCACAATAGACATAAAGGATCTTTTCACAGTAATTCCTAAGGCTGAAGGGCTTGTTTATTTTTTGAGGAAGCCTTGTTTCAATATTCAGATTTAAGACAGGAACAGGTAACACTTATTTGTGAACTTATGAGTTTGATACTGGAAAATAACTTCATTTTTTTGAAGGACAATATTTCCAACAAACCAAAGGAATGGCAATGGGTGCAGCGTGTGCCCACCGTATATGCACACTTAGTATTATTAGTTCATAGGTGTGTACTAGGCTAATGGCCCTGGAGCCAATATAAGCCTAGCTCAAGAAGAATCTCTGACATCATGCCGCCCAAAGTTAGTTCCCAGTGCCCCAGTCAAGCAAGGCCACTGAAGTGATCCCTGGGGTGAACTTCCTGTTGCCCATCCACTTGTCAAGATTTTGCTTAAAGAGGGCCAGTGAAGTGCTCTGCTTGATGTGAATGGGAAGTTTGTTCCAGGAGTATGGGAAGTCTCTGGGTTAGGAACCTGTCCTTCCAGCATGTTCTGTTTATTGTGGTAATGAGGTTTAGGCCCCTGGAGCATGTGGCATGGAGGGATTGGGACTTCTTTAGGTGTAGCATATCTAGCAGCTCTGGGTCAGACATGGCTTTGTAGGTCAAGCACAGGTCACCTCTGTGTAGGTGATAAGAGACAGAGTATAGCTGGAGTTTTTTTAGTCTGTCTATATAGGGCATGTGTCTAAGAGAAATAGGGTATTATTTATAAATTAGGATGAGAAACCTCATTTGTGTTTAACTGTCCTTATTGGAATAGAATGGTGGTGCTGTGGTAGTGTTATCGCCTCACAGTAAGATGTTGTCCTGTTCAATTCTCAGCGAAAGCGTCTTCTGTGTGGAGACATGCGTGAATGGGCGTACCTTCGTTGAAGGTTGTGCATCAGAGCTGGCAACTCGGCATGTAAAAAAAATCTACTGCCAATCATTAGCGGACCGGAGTTCCGCTGTGGTGACCCCTAACCAGGAAAAGACGAAAGACACAACAAATTGGAATAGAATAAAAATGTATTCAAGATTTTAGGAAGACATTTTTGTCGTTTGGAAAGGTACACGTGAGGAAGCAGATGAATTTGTTAAGCATCTAGGAAATACAACAGAGTTTTTGGAATTTACATAACATCATGACAAGAATGGAATTAGTTATTTAGATACACATATATCACATTATAAGATGGGTTTAAATCAAAAGTTTATAGAAAAGATACATTTTGTAATTCTTATCTACACTTCAGGAGCAGTCACCCTTTAACACAAAAAAGAATATAGTAAGAGGACAGGCAATAACAGTGGCAAGGATGACGTCTCATAGAAAGGTTCATAGGTTCATACTAGGCTATCGGCCCTAGGGCATTTATAAGCCTAGCCATAATGTGTTTGGCTTTCACCACCCATTTTAAATTTATTTTGCTATGCCCTTTTTCGAGGTTAGTATACTGTGCCTCTGTCTAACAGTGACACAGAAGTGATACCCGGGGTAAACCTACGATCTCCCATCCACTCATCAAGATTCCTCTTGAAGAGAGTCAATGAGGGACTCTGCCTAACCTTGACTGGGATTTTATTCCAGAGTGAAGGGAGCCTCTGGGTTATGAATCTGTGCCTCCAGCATGTCCTGTTTATTTCAGTGCTGAGGTTCAAGTCTCTTGAGCGCGTAGCTCGATGGGATTTGGATTTTCTGAGGTGCAGCATGTCCATTAATTCCGGGTTGGACATGGCTTTATACATCAGGCACAGATCGCCTCTGAACAGGCGGTATGCCACTGAGTAGAGCTGGAGTTTCTTTAACCGGGCAGCATATGGCATCTGTTTGAGCCCTTTGATCCTCTTGGTGAGGTACTTTTGGGGTCTTTCCAGTTGCTGCAGGTGTCTAGTAAGGTACATCCCAAAAGGGGCATTGTACTCAATTATGGGCCTGATGAGGGATGAGTAAAGAGGCACGATGACCTCCCCTGATCTAGATGTGAATCCCTTCATGATTAGGAGGGCTATATAAAATGTTTTTCTAACCACTTTGGTCACATGGTTGTCAAATGAGAGATTGCTATCAACTTGGGTCCCCAGGTCCCTAATTACTTCTTCTGTACGTAATGGATTACCACCTATGTGGTAATTTGTGGGCACTTTGTTTTTGCCAAAGGGGATGACTATACACTTTTTGGCATTTAGCTTGAGACCATGGCTCTGGCACCAGTTGTCTGTTTCTATGAGGCCCTTTTGGAGGATGCTTGGGTCAGCTGGAGAGTCGATTATGGTGCCCAGTTTGCAGTCATCTGCAAACTTGGTCAGTTACATTCCTTCCGTGTTGGCCTGTACCTCTGAGAAATATATACCGAACAAGAGAGGTCCCAGGACTGAGCCTTGTGGGACACCACTTGTAACTGGTTTGGAGTCTGACATGGCTCCAGCAATTCTAACCATGTGGATTCTGTCCTTGAGCCAGTTTGCAATCCATCTAGTGATATAGGGGTTTATATTTAAGCTGGTGAGCTTATCTATAATGCCTGAGTGGGGTATTGTATCGAAGGCTTTTGCGAGGTCCAGGTAGGCTGTGTGGACCACCTTCCCCTCATCAATGGCCTTGGTGACTGTTTCAAAGAAATCAACCAGGTTTAAGAGGCAGGATCTGCCCTTAACAAAGCCGAACTGGGTAGGATCCAGTGTCTGTAGGTCCCCAATATCTTTATTTATGAGGTCCATGATGATCCTTTCCATAGCTTTGCAGACCAAGCTAGTCAGGCTTTTGGGGCGATAGTTTCCAGGATCCGTTGAGGCACCACCTTTATGGAGAGGGACCACTGTTGCTGTACGCCACTCTTTGGGCACATATCCTGTAGTAAGGCTGAGACTGAACAGTAGTTTTATGTTTGGGTTTAGCTCTTCTTGGAGTTCATGTAGGACGCAGCCCGGGAAACCATCTGGTCCCTTTGATGCTGTGTTTTTTGCTTTGGAGAGGGCGGCTCTTACCTGAGCATCTGAGATGTCAGGGGGCAGCACTCTGCTGGGATAGATATTTGTCCTTTTGGTGGGGAGGGGGGGTGTTTGCGCTGAACCTGTCAGCTAGGATGTTGGCAATGTCTGTGGGTTTGGTGTATTTTTTGTCATTTTGGACTAATTCTGAGCATATCTGGGAATTACCACCCAGGTTCCTAACATAACTAAAGAAAGCCTTGTGATCATCCTTAGTGTCCTGTGCAATTTTTCTCTCGAAGCTGGCCTTAGACAATTTTATGAGTGCCCGTAGTTTTTTGCTAATACTGATCAGTGATGCCTTCCCTTTTTGGGATTTTGCTCTATCATTTAGTAGCTTCCTCCTTCTATTGTATAGTTTGTTTATGACTGGGATCCACCAGACAGGACGTCTGCCTTTGGAGGATTGGGTCTTGGTTTTATTTGGGATCGCATGATCCATGCATTCCTGAAGGTGTTCATAGAATGCATTTATAAAGGATTCTGCTGTCTGGGCCATATTTTCCACAGGCCCGGGGGATTTGGATGATTCCACCTCGGTTTTGAGGAGTGTGAAAGGATGCATTGGAGGAACTTGAGAAAATTAGTGAGATGTTTCAAGAGAGTGATTACCCCAGGAATTGGTTGCTAGAAATAACAAAGGAAGCATATGAGAAATGGGGTATTATTTATAAACTCCTACTAGGTGTGGGTTTAGAAAAAGAAAGTAACACATCACTTGTCAATAAAGATGAATACAAAAAGACATTTATACTTGAATACAATCATTTAACAGGTGAAATTAAAAACCCCTTCAAAAAATTGGAATATTTTTAGGGTGAACAATGAGGGATTAGAAAAAGTGGGGGAATGTCTGAGATTTGTTAATAAGACAGGAGCAAATGTTAAAAGGTTGTTTGAGCATAAAATACAGCCTAGGGTAGATTCTGACTGTGGAACCAAACCATGTGGTGCTTGCCATCAATGCCCTTATATAAATCAGAAAGCTAGTATAACACTGAATAAATTGAATTGTAAAGTGAGATAAAATTTCAGAAGGGAAATTGTGCCACCAGTGGAGTGGTGTATTTAGCTACTTGTTCCACGTGTTTCACATTTTATGTAGGCAAGACCGAGCTTCCCCTCAAGAATAGAATATATGAACATAAAATGATATAAAAAATAAAAAAAAAAACAATATAATGCTTTGTTTAAACATTTTTTTGAATTGTTTGAATTTTAAAAAGTTTGTGTTTGGTATTTTGGAGCATGTAAAACCTGAACCTTGGGGTGGTGACAGGTGAAATTTATTTAAGAAAAAAGATAAGAAATGGCAGATAAGATTGGCAGCTATGTCCCTCCTGGGGATTAATGAGTCTATATCCATTATTCCTATGCTACATAAAAAAGCAAACAAAATTTGATTTGTTTTGTTATGGTTTTTGACGTGAATATACAAATAAATATAAATATGTATATATAAAAGATACAAAAAAAAAACTTTATGAGAAATGGTTTAATAAGAATTTTTTTATACTGGTAAAATATTAACATGTTCTTTTAAACAAAATAGGGGTGGAGTTTTTTAACAGTCCATTGGGAAGATGCATCTTTGTGACATCTAATGTTTGTATTGGTTAAATGAGTTGTCTGTCATGTTTAAAATGGTTATATAAAGTGCTTTTGACTGTTAACTTCATTATTCTGATGAAGTCTCCATTGGCAGAGATGAAAGTGCTTAATTCTTAGTTTCATAATAAAGGAGTGTGAACCTGGAGGTGCCTGGATCATTTTTTTCTACATTGTTCTGATAAATTTGCCATTAAATTGCATTTCAAGTGATGTCATATATCTGCAAATCAGAGGACTGATATATTTTTTTCTAACATTGTGTCCCCAGCAATGTGGTAGTGGCTGGCCATTAAAACATCATCATATACAGAACAGACCAAACATATGGGGCAATATTCAGTACATCCTGCAACAATTGTGACAGTTGAGAGGTGTGTCCATGTACACTGATTGCACTTGACAGCTGGACAGTCATGGCACAGGTCTATAGGTGTGCACTTCACATGCAAGCATGGTTATGTTTTATTTATGGCATGCCAAAAAAGTATTGCATACTGTACAATTTTTTCAGTTGACTGAGGTGGGATTAGAACCCACAAGCAGTGACTACAGTAATGCTGAACATTTTATTTGAAACAATAAATTATCAGAGCACTGTCTACTTTTACACTTTATTGATTCATGTCATTTCAAATCTTGCATTTACACACATGGATAGCTGTCTACGACTTCTGAGTGCAATCCACAGCATATTTCAGACAATGGGCAGACCACAACATTGACTCTTAATCTGAGTAGGCCACAGCATTAACTAATGGTTGGAAGCTATGCTACACAGTACTGCATGCTTACTTGCTTTAACAGTTCAGATATGCACTGATATATTAATAAAGGTCTATGATGTCCCAGGTATTTCATACATGGCTGTTAAGTCTGCAATATGTGTATTTACTTTATGTTATTATTAAGTTATACATTAAGTTATTACTTTATTGATTGTCTTACATACCACATGCTTGCCTCATCCTGGCCAAATGCCTTGCTTGTGACTGGATGTTGCAAGCCCTCTCTTCTGCAGCTGTGGTAAGAGATGAAAACCATTTTGCATGCCAGTTTTGCAGAGATGCAGCTTGCATATTTATAAATTACTATAAAACATACTTACACTTTACTGTGGGATGTGTCCATCCTGTGCTTATTGTATCCAGGTATCCAAGATTCCACACTTCCTCTGATATAGGTCATCATAATGGTGACAACACTGCTCACCAGTGCAGAGGATACCAGTTGTACTGGTTAGGACACTGACCAAACTATCCCAGGCCTCAGACTTACACTCTGAGCCCTGATAGTGGACCTGCAGCAGCTGAGGTCCATAGAGGTCTAGCAGGAGTCCAGTGAAAACCCTGGACTCCTACACACCCCACTATTGTGCCCTAAAGTGCACACCTTCCTCCATGACAGCAGCTATACCCACAGACAAAGTCAGACTCCAAGGAATAATGTGAAATTCCCAGCTATTGCCCTTTAAATAGGCTGCATTCCTGCCATTGCACATCATACTGCAACTTTCAAAAACATGCCGCTTTGCTTAGCATCTGGCAAACTCTCACAACCCATGCTTAAGTGAAACTTAACAGTGCCGACACATGAAAAGACTGTTGACCATGTTTAGGCGATGCTTAACATTGTGCAACTTTTTTAAATTTAACAATTATTTAATTTAAAGTCAACCGATGTTTCAGTCACCTGACACAGTTTCACAGCAGTATATGTAAAAGGTGTTATTGATCAGGACTTGAACCCAGGACATACTACACTGCAGGTCATAACTCAGTCTAACTACCGGGATAGTGAAGGGAGGTCATATATCGTCATATATATCCCAAAGGTGCCTGTAAGCATAGCACAGAGTCACTGCGTGGGTTTGCGCTTTGCTAAGCATCACAGAACTATGCCAATTAAATGCATCCAGTTTCTATTTTTGGCTGTCTATCGTATGTCTAATATATAAGTACTCAGCATTAAACATAGCTAAATAGCGTGGCACATCACACAAATAAGCACATATATATATATATATATATATATATATATATATATATATATATATATATATATATATATATATATGTATGTATATACATATATATATACAAATTGAACACATTCTGTTTCTACTTTTAGATGTCTGCTTTTAAAATTCTGCAAGCTTCAGCCCTGTGACCTTTCCTCATTTTCCTCTTTATCACTCTACAAAAAAAGACTGAAATTTTTCCTCAAAACACACTGGTCATGCCCCTGTACTAAACCTGCCTAAACATCTACTCTACCCAAATTATGCTCTGTCTTCCCTTTTTTCTTTTAATTAATTTTTCTGTCATTTCCTTTTTTAACAATATACGACTTCTATGCTCTGTATTGCATTATTTTCCTTCTCACTCTCGCTTATTTGTAAAAAATGAATAAATAAATTATTATTAATTTTTCTTTTACCTCATTATTACTACTACCGATCATTAAGCAGCCTCTTACATTGTGTAATGTACTAGATATGGCATCAGCCTGTGTACCTCCTTTTTTAGCCATTAAGTGATGTACATTACCTGCACATTGAACTAGCCTCTATGCCTCCTTTTTGCATTATGGAATGTACCTACATGTCATTTTTGAAACTCCAGTATTGTATTTGATATCTCTTCATCAAATGATTTCTTATTAACCTGATTTGTCGGTGTATATATTACTATCATTTCATTTTTTATATTTCTTTGTAATTTTTTATGTTAGCAGTTTGTCTTGGAGCTTATCTCCCAGGGCCTCTACTGAAAATGGACATACATCCAGTTAGACTAGCCTGGTCAACAAATGTAAAATAAAATAAAATAAATAAATAAATGTCTGGCTCATGTCTGATGTATGGCTGCGCAAAGCTAAGCATAGCTAAATGACTCAGCACACCATGCAAACAAGCACATAAATGTAAAAAAAACAAAATAAATCCAGCTCAGTGAAACAAAATGTCTTGTACACCTTTTGGTCAAGGTTAATGGGCAAAAAGCTATGTCGGCGTGCCATCAGTCTTACACGGATTCAATATCTGTGTTGTTCTGACCTCCCTTAGGCACACACCATAATTAATATGCATGGCACGCAGCTGAGGGAGAACCATGGCCATTTACATGGATTCATTATTTGTAGGCTCTTCAGGGAGCCTACATGGACTTTATTGAATTCTGGGAATTTTTTTTTTTTGTTTTAGAAAAAGTGAATAATGACGTAAGTACGATGGCTCAAGATGTATTATTATTGGAGCATAAATTTATTTAGAAAACCAGAGTTGAATGACCTTGTTAACTTGCCTTGTTTTTTGAAAATAGGAAATTTGCATTACTGAATATTTATTTGATGGCAAAGTTTAGATGACGCAATAAGGGAGTATTTAAGAAGTGATTTTATTTTATGCCCTCAATCAAATTAAGTTTAAAGTGTGTGTTTACTTAAACAAAATAGATCACTAGTTTGTATTTTCTCTACTCACTTTGTTGATAGTACTTTCTAATTTTGCTCACTTTCAAATGCTGATTAAGTAAAGTCATTTTGGTTGGTTTTCATTTCATTTCATTGTATTCATATAAAAGGACTGAGTTTGTTTCTTTACTCCTCAGTATGCAAAATGCAGAGTAAATATTTAAGTAACAGAGATTTGGGGCTGCCCCCCACTAAAGATGGTGCTTGTTTTGAAGTTCAGAGGTTACATTTATTGTTGAAATCTTCTGATTCCACTCATATAATCTTGTCCCTATCACATTTCTGTCATTTAGGCAGCTTAAAATTAAAGGTTTATTGGATGGGGGTTCCCAAAGGTTCTGCAGACTGCAGTTAGAATGTGTGTGTGTGGTTCAGCTTTGATAACACCCTTATCAAAGCTGAACCAGACACCAAACGTCTTGGTACTATAATTGAAAACCAGCTTAAAGTTGACATCCCCATACAATACTGCATTAAAATAACAAATAGAAATTAGGTCTGCTCCATAGACTTAAGAAATTCCTAGCTTGCAACTCCAAAACACACTCTTGCTCAAGCCTTTCTCCTTCCATGCCTTCTCTATGCCTCTCCTATCCTGACCCACCTTCAGTCATCCCTACTTACCAAACTCAAACAACATATAACAACATAGCCAGATACGCCTGTGACCAGCCATACAAATCTCACCACTGCCATGCCCTGAACAAACTTCAATGGCTTGAATTCCCCCAGCTCCTCCTCCACTCTGAGCTCCAGCTCACACACTCACTGCTATATAAAACCTCAGCCTGTCCCTCTCTCTCATCCATTGTATCCCTTATACTGGAGCTCATTCACTTTGTAGCTCTGACCAGAAACTTTTAGACATTTATAAACCAAACAAAAATATTGGCAAGCTCCTATACAGAAACTCAGTATCCCAAGCCTGGAATAGGCTTCCTCCTGACATCCACATCATTCAAAGTACCAGCCTCTTCAAAATAAAGTCAGAAACTACTTCCTGAACTCAAAGTCCTACCCATGCATTACTGCCCCTTAACTTCCATCTCTACTCTCACTGTTTTGTATGTAACCCACTTACTCTCACTTAAGCTACCTTGTAAATAACATCCTTAATGAATTTGCTCTCTCTCATTGTGCAATGTATCTTTTTTTATTAAAAAAAAAAAAAAAATAGTTTGCAACCATTACTTCCATTCTGCCCCCCAATGCTGTATACCCCAGGTACTTTGTTTTTGAACACTGATCATCAAGACCTGTATTTCTTTGTACTTTTTGTTCTTTTTGTTCACCTACATAATTTCTGTATATTACTAGCTGTTCATATTTGTTCATTTTCATAATATTGTATATTATTGTTTAAAGCTTTTTTTTTTTTTATCCATGTATAAAATTTCATCATAAAATGTCATTATTTCTATCACCTGGAGCTTTTCTCCTCGGGTCTCCACTGAAAAAGGGCTATACGACTCAACCTGACTAACCCGGTTAACAAATGTCAAATACATAAAATAAATAAATAAATAATGCATGCTACATTCCAACCATTTTTCTTGCCATAACTGAGTGCTTTTCTTTTGTAGTTGACCAGTGCAGAGAAGAAGCTGTTACACAATCATGCTATTGACACCCAGATATCGAATGTTAACAATATATTTGAGTAATAAATTTGTAAACATAATTAAAATTATTGTTTCTCCAGGCCATCTCAGAGAAACAGCAGTATGTATGTAAATGAATGTGTGTTAAGAAGAAATTGTAAAATGCACATGTCCCTGACCAGCTGATTTTTTAAATTAAGATACTTCACAGAATGTAAGTAGAAGCAATGATTATGCCTATTAAAATTTTTATCATTGTGGTGAGGGGTGCAGAACCAAGTGATAGCTATTTTATGACCTTATACACCAACAAAGCAATTTTCTTCTTAATCTTTGTTCTGAAAAGATAAACAAATTGGCCCTTTCTGCACTGGAAGTGGTGCCACAGATGCTAAGGAAGAATTATACACTCATGCCATGTTATTAAGCATCACCACAGGATGAAGTAACAGATCAAATCCATCAGCTGTGAGCAGCTTGGTTTGTTTAGTCAGATATTCATTAACTCTTTTCAACATCCCTCAGCATGCATGTGTACTTTGAAATCATTTGTGCACACGTAATTCAGAGCTCAGTTTAAAATTAAATAAATTTGCTTAGTGTCTACTGCTGATTTGGATATAATAACAAGAATAAAATATCCCTTGCTAAGCTGTACCATGAAAATCATCACTTAGATGGTGCTGGGGGTTTAATATCAATTGGTTCACTATGAGAGGCACTGTGAAAGTGCCTTACCAGCTTTACTCACATTTTGCAAGAGAAAAGCATGTAAGCATCTCACTTTTATGATAGCTCAATCCTGTTAACCCTATCATTGTAGGACATTCCAAATTTCCACTGATTAATGAAAGTGATTTATGGGCCTTATATACTTGGCCAAGATATGGTTCATTATTTCAATACAGCACAGTTATGAGAGCAGCCTGTTGTGGGTACTTGCATAGCCTGTCATTGTTAAAGACAAAACTAGAATTTGTTCAAAACAACAACAGCAAAATCTTTCATTTTTCTGTCCCTCAACAGATCATCATAAGACAAGTTAGTGTCTGCTTTAACTTTAGAAGACTGTCTAGCTACCTGTTTGGGTATATGGTTTACCATGTGACAAGATTTAAGTATGGCTGTCCACCTAACCCTGTAATTGTTCTAGTAACAATGTAGGTGAGTGAGTATCTACTTGGACTTTGTAGTTACACACTTAAATCTGTAGCTGTTCAGCTGAGTCTGTAGCTATAGACCTGATTCTGTAGCTGCATACCTAAAGCTGTAGCTGCACATCTAAATCTGTAGCTGCACACCTGAGTCTGTAGCTGCACACCTGAGATTTTAGCTGCACACGTGAGTCTGTAGCTGCACACCTTAATCTGTAGCTGCACACCTGTCTGTAGCTTCACACCTAAAGCTATAACTGCACACCTGAGTCAGTAGCTGCCGACCTGAGTCTGTAGCTGCACACCTAAAGCTGTAGCTACATACCTAAATCTGTAGTTGCACACCTGAGTCTGTAGCTGCACACCTAAAGCTATAACTGCACACTTGAGTCTGTAGCTGCACACCTGAGATTGTAGCTGCACACGTGAGTCTGTAGCTGCACACCTGAGATTGCAGCTGCACACATGAGTCTGTTGCTGCACAACTAAATTTGGAACTGTACACCTAAGTCTGTAGCTGCACACCTAAAGCTGTAACTGCACACCTGAGTCAGTAGCTGCAGACCTAAGTCTGTAGATGCACACCTAAAGCTGTAGCTACACACCTAAATCTGTAGTTGCACATCTAAGTCTGTAGCTGCACACCTAAATCTGTAGCTGCACACCTAAAGCTATAACTGCACACTTGAGTCTGTAGCTGCACACCTGAGATTGTAGCTGCACACATAAGTCTGTAGCTGCACACCTAAATCTGTAGTTGCGCACCTAAGTCTGTAGCTCCACACCTAAAGCTGTAACTGCACACCTGAGTCAGTAGCTGCAGACCTAGTCTGTAGCTGCACACCTAAAGCTGTAGCTGCACACCTAAGTCTGTAGCTGCACACCTAAAGCTGTAACTGCACATCTGAGTCAGTAGCTGCAGACCTAGTCTGTAGCTGCACACCTAAAGCTGTAGCTACACACCTAAAGCTGTAGTTGCACACCTGAGTCTGCAGCTGCACACCTAAATCTGTACATGCACACCTAAAGCATTAACTGCACACTTGAGTCTGTAGTTGTTCACCTGAGTCTGAAGCTATAGACTTGAGCCTGTAGCTGCATACCTAATATGTAGCTGCACAGCTGAGTCTATAGCTGTTCACCTGAGTTTATAGCTGCACATGCAAATCTGCACCAACACACCTAAACCTGCAGCTGTTCACCTAACTCTGTAGCTGCAGACCTGAGTCTGCAGCTGCACACCTAAATCTGTAGCTGCACATCTAAATCTGTAGTTGCACACCTGAGTCTGTAGCTGTACATCTGTGTCTGTAGCTACACACCTAAAGCTGTAGCTGTTTGGTGGGCTGCACAGTAGAAGTTTGAGGAACACAATTACAATCCTTACAATTCTGAAGAGGAAAGTCTAGTAATTTGTTTACATATATATATATATATATATATATATATATATATATATATATATATATATATATACATATAATGCTAAAATTGTTGCACCTTGGAGTTATAAGAATTCTTTCAGATACAATGATCTCCAGCTTAGTGTATATAGATGCACAAGTCACAAGTCACAGTTTTTGTTTCGATGTTTGCAGCTTTGAAGATGCATTCATTAAACCTCTGCCTTGTTCCTCTGCAAGTTATCTCCACACAAGTGTGGTATAAACATTGATTCTAGGTGATTTGGCACATTGACTAATGCTGATTTGGCATGTCAGCTCTATGTAAAATTGAAAAAGGGTTTGATGATGATGATGATGACAATGACAATAGATGTCTTAAGGTAGACCTTGACAGACTAAGCTGTCCATTTGCTGTCATGATACTTCAACCGCTACTAATCTTTCTCCGTGATTAAACAGGTTCTTGTCATATTAGGGGACCCTTCATTAGCAAGAAAAAAAAATCAAGCATCAACCCAAGAGAGTAAGGAATTCCTCATGGCAGAGTTACAGACGTAGCCCGAGATACAGCAACAGAAAGGAGCCTGGTAGTGCAACCTCAGAAGAATTTTGCTGGAAGTAATGCACTGGAAAATTATGCATGGCCTTGATTATGCTACAGAAGCATGCATGCTATCTTCCAGTCATGTGCTGGTTAAGTCTGTGGATTGACTGGATACCAGCTATCTACTATAGGGCAGCACAGTGCAGGGAAAGGTTTCTGATTAGTCCTGAGTTCAATCAGGATTTTGAATGATTCACTTAAAAATGGAACTCTCTCTCAGCAGTTTAAATCTCTTTATAACATCCATCCCATCAGTCTCTCACACACACAGCAACCATCCCATGTGTGTCTGCATCATCCCTGGTATACAACCTTCATAATAAGCTAAGTAAATAAGCTCTGCCTTTAATATGCTATCAATCTAGATCAACAAACAAGTTGCATAGTCAGTGTCATCTCATTAAAGAAGTTAATAATACAGCTGTTGCAACCTTTCTGGCATTGATGTGGCTTGAATGCCTTCAATAACAATCAAATTTTACACATAAGTGAAGGTTAGAGGCATGATCACTGGATCTTCTCCACTGTCTGCAAATACATCTGATGGCCACCACGGGAATGGTTTCTTGAGTCGCATCAGTGACATCCAACAGGGTAAAGTAGAAAAAAATTGCACAAATCTAATTCATTCATCAATTCACCAAATACCACCTGGACTCCAAAGCATACAAGAAATATGCACTGAATCCTGGGTATGGGGTTCCAATATCTAATCGCAGACTAGGACTCTACAATGACCACTTTCTGAAATGAGTCTTTCGCCTGGTACCCCAGACCACTTTTGTGATGATGTTGGTATTCTTAGCTTATTTGCTTTTTAAGGCCAACTTTCTTATCCATGCAAAGATATTCTTCACTTGAATGGCAGCACATTGCATATGGCCGAATTTATAAACAATTTGTTTGCTTTATGGGAGGATCATGTAGCTTTGTTTTACTCTTTGGGATAGTTGGTGGCTTAACTGGAAAGTGAAGTTTAGGGAAACTAGGAGATCTGATTTTACAAAGTAATTACATGCACTTAATATGGCTTCCATTTCAGAATGTAATATCTCTAGCAGCTCAGTTTGCTAACACAGCTACATGAGGCTAATTTGCTGAAAAAAGGTTTTTTTTTTGTTATGGTGGCATCGTGAGTCTAATGCTACCACTCAGGAAGGTACCAAAGTCTTTTAAGGGTTACCTGTGTTTTACTGTGTCATTAGGAGAAGTCCCTGCTGTTTGCCTTCAATGCCTTCTTTATCCTCTTAGATTTGTGCAATTATAGAAAAGGACTTCATGTTAAGTGAACTGAACAAGGCTTTGTAGACAGCCAGCACTACCACTTCCTGTACATCAGATGGCATGATGAGTTATGACTATTAAAGTCTTTAGATGTAGGCAACAGACAGAGTCTGCTATCTGTGATTAATGAGGGGCATCACCCTGGGTTATGTGACAAAGATGGTTTGTGGACTGTCCATCCATCCATCCATCTATCCATCCATCCACCCATCCATCCACCCATCCATCCACCCATCCATCCATCCATCCATCCATCCATCCATCCATCCATCCATCCATCCATCCACAACCCCTTTGTTCCATTTTCCACATCGGGTTGGAGTTTCACTTCAAAAGTGACAATCATCTAGAGCCAAGATTCACACTGCTGCAGTTCTTCCTCTGTACCACTCACACACATGCATGCACACTCCCACCTATGGCCAATTTAGAGTGCCTAGTCCACCTAATATGTGCATTTGGAATGTGGGAGGAAACCGGAGCACCTGTAGAAAACCCACATGAACAAAGAAAGGACATGCATACTCCACATAGAAGGCACCTCAGCCGAGAATCAAACTGAAGAGCCTCTTGCTGTGAGGTGGCAATGTTGTCTGCTGTGCCTGTTATCAGATATATATGGAGAAAGGAGGATAAGTGACATTTCATTACTTGCATACCTTTAGTTTTTTGTTCCATCAGTTACAAACGTATCCCAATAATAAAGACAGCTTCATGGTGTGGTGGGAGAAGACCTGACTATGCCGTAGGTGGCCAGAGTTAAATTAGTGGCTCATGTGGGGGATGGGTGCAAATGGCTACTGGCAGCTCTGGTTCACCAATGGGGTGACATCTAGTTGGAGGATTAGGGGTTCACCCAGTGAAATTTCAGAGCCATCCAAACCTACACTGACATTAGTGTGTTCATAATATGCAGCTGAGAGGACCGGACATGCATTATTCCCCTTATGGAGAGACATTGTTCACCTTAAGAGACAGTGATTATGGGCTCTAGTGAGTCTACAATGGAGTAAAGGAGGTGCTCCCAAGGGAATAGGGTAGACCTATCCAGGACCAGGATGCCTGCTCCGGACCATCTAACTCTCACTGAGGAATGAAGAGCTGATACAGATTCTTGTGTAGGAATGAGTGGACCATAGGGCTCCTTTTTAGGTTCATAGGTAGGTACTAGGCTATCACCCCTAGGGCCTATATAAGCCTAGCCAAAAAAGGTACACTGGCTTTTGCCACCCAAGAAAATTATTTTCCTGTGCCCCTGTCAAGCAGAGCCATAGAGGTGATCCCCTGGGTGAATTTCCTATTTCCCATCTAATCATCAAGATTTTTTTTTTTGAAGACTGCTAAGGAGGAGCTTTGTTTGATATAGATAGGCACTTTGTTCCAGAGTATGGGAAGTCTCTGGGACAGGAATATATCCCTCTAGCATGTTCTGTTTATTGCGGTGACAAGGTTTAGGTCCCTAGAGCGTGTAGCTCAGAGGGATTCAGATTTCTTTAAGTGGAGTATGTCCAACAGGTCTGGGTTTGACATAGTTTTGTATGTTAGGCAGAGATCGCCTCTGAGTAGGCGATCTGCGACAGAGTAAAGCTGAAGTTTTTTGAGATGGTCTGCATAGGGCATCTGTTTGAGGCTGGTAATCCTCTTTGTGAGGTATTTCAGCGGCCTTTTCAGTTGTTGTAGATGTCTTGTGAGGTACATACCAAAAGGGGCATTGTACTTTATAACTGGTCTAATGAGTGACGAGTAGAGGGGAACAATGACCTCTTTTTTTCTGGATGAGAAACCTTTTGTGATGAGGTGTGCCACGTAAAAGGATTTTCTGACTACTGTGGCGATGTGATTATCAAAGGAGAGACTTCTGTCCACCTGTGTCTCAAGATCTCTTATCATACTTTCAGTGTTAAGTAGACTACCACCTATGTGGTAGCTCATGGGTACAGAGTTTTTACCAAAGGGGATGACAATGCACTTTCTGGCATTGAGCTTGAGGCCATGGCTTTGACACCAGGCATCTGTCTCAGTGAGGCCCTTTTGTAGGATGTCCACATCGTTAGGAGTTTCAATTATGGCTCCTAGTTTGCAGTCATCTGCGAACTTCATTATTCAACGATCTTCTGTGTTAGCCTGTACTTCAGATAAGTAGATACCAAACAGGAGAGGACCCATGACTGAACCCTGTGGTACTCCACTTGTCACTGGTCTGAAATCAGATTTGGAGTCTGCTACTTTCACAGTGTGGGTTCTGTCAGTGAGCCAGTTGGCAACCCATCTTGTGACATAGGGATTTATACCTAGTTTATTGAGTTTATCTATAATTCCAGAGTGGGGGTGGTGTCAAAAGCCTTGGCAAGATCTAGATAGGCTGTGTGAACCACCTTACCCCTCGTCACTCAATTACATTTAGGAGACATGATCTGCCTTTTACAAACCCGAACTGGGTGGGGTTCAGAGTTTGGAGATTATCAATGTCTTTGTTTATAAGTTCCATGATGATACCTTCCATGGCCTTGCAGACCAGGCTTGTTAGGCTAATGGGGCGGTAGTTCCAGGTGTCCATGGTGGCTCCCCCTATGTGGAGTGGGATAACTGTCACTGTGCACCATTCAGTGGGCACAAAGCCTGAGTTGAGGCTATGACTGAACATGGTGCTTAAGTGGGGTGCCAGTTCATTCTGTGGTTCATGTAGAACACGGCATGGGATTTTGTCAGGTCCCATGAGTGCTGTGTTCTTGGTTTTGGAGAGTGTGGTTATTACCTGTGCAGCCGTGATTACAGGAACTTTGCATTCTTCTGGTATGGAGGTGGGCCCTTTGGGGGGGTGGGGGTGGGGTAAAGTTAGCACTGAACCTTTCTGCCAGGATGTTGGCAATATCAATGCAGAAACGTAACTAAAAAACTAGTAAAAATAGTCCCAAGGCTTCTATATTCACGATGTGACCTTTAATCAACCAGATTTACGATACATAAAGATAACGAAGCTGGTGTAGCAGCAAAACATAAAGTTCATAAATTTCCAAAACACAAAATGCACTAAGCGCTTTCACCCAACCAATCTGTGGGTTTCTTCAGAGTGAACTAATTGTAGAATCACACTTCCTTTTAAATTAATCTCATACTATATTCTCCGATCAAAAAGCAAAGTGCTTGTGACTCATACATACTCTTTAAACATATTAATCAATAAATAAAAACACGCCTCCTAACTTATATATAATCAACCTGTAAATTGTATTACAAGAATGAGTGCTGTTGTAAAATTAATAAAATTAATACTTCATATTACTTAAAATTGCTATTACTTTTAAAAAATATTAAAAATGATTACTTTAAAATTCTCTAAATGATAAATATGCATGTAATTACAGAAGGTTTATACAAAATATACATATAGGTTATAAAAATTATAAAAAATATAAATATATATGTATAAAAAATGTATATATGAAATTATATATAAAATATTTTATATATATATATATATATATATATATATATATATATATATATATATATATATATATATATATACACACACTTAATTTAATTTAACCATGACACCATATGATTACTCTCCACCATTTTCCATTTTAAACCTTTAGATAATGTAAGATTTATATTTCAAAATGCTAGAAATAGATATATATTCACTGATGCCTGGCAAATTACTTGCATTCAACCTAAGTTGCCAAAGGCATTCTTTTATTTCCAACAAATTTTTAACATCACCACCTTTGTCCATGTTCTGCGGTATTCTATCGATAACAAAGAAAATAAATCTTTTAAAATCTGGGCATCTCGTACTGTGTACATATAAGGAATTTGTAGTTTTTTTTTTATTTTTGATGTCCCTAATATGTTCTGTAATCCGGTTTCTTAACTTTCTAATGGTTTTACCTACATAAAATGCTTGACATGATAAAAATGTAGCTAGGTAAACAACCATCTTCATATTACAGTTGGCAAATCCCGGACATTTTATAGATCTATTGTAATTATTTACCATCACATATGGACCATCATTCACAAATTTGCATTTTCTACAAAATCCACATTTACTCATTTTTGAATTATTGTATATTTGTATTTTGTTATTACTTTCAAAATACTCTTTTAAATTTCTTCCTCTACTGTATGTAACACAAGGTGAATTTCCAATAATTAAAGGTCACATCGTGAATATAGAAGCCTTGGGACTATGTTGGCAATATCAGTTGGTTCTGTATATTTAGTGCCATTGTGCTGTAACTCAAAGCAGATCTGAGTGTTGCCATTGAGATTCTTGACATAGCTATAGAATGCTTTGTGGTTGTCTTTAGAATCAGTGGCAATTTTATTTTCATAACTAGCTTTGGAAGATTTTATGAGGGATCTCAGCTTCTTACTGAGGCTGACCAGGGAGTTCTTCCAGTCATGGGATTTTACTCTTTTTTGCAACAGTTTCTTTCTTCTGTTGTAGAGTTTGTTTATGGCAGGGGACCACCAGATTGGCTTCCTTTTTTTGTAGGATAGCATCTTGGTTCTATTAGGGATAGCACGATCCATGCACTCATGTAAGTGCTTGTAAAGTGCATTTGTGTAGGATTCAGCAGTCGTATCTCTATTGTCCATCTGCATGGATGTTGTGAAGTTTGCCACTTCTGTCTTAAGAAGCGTGAAGTTGGCTTTGGAGAAATTTTTACGGTGGTTTCCCTAATGGGGGGTGGAGGCGGGATGTGGATGTCTAGGCTGATTAGTTTGTGGTCGGATCTGACCAACAAGGAATTGACCTCTGGTGTGGCACACCGGTTGCCCATGTTGGTAATGACCAGGTCTATGATATTGCTGCCCCTGGTGGTGGTGCAGATAAGTTGATCCAAGGTGTTGGAATTTATGAATTCCAGAAAACGTTGAGCAAAAGAGTTGGTACATGAGCAGTTTTCTCAGTTAAGGGTGGGGTAGTTTGAATTGCCTATTATTAGGGTGTTGGGTTGTACCCTAATATTTTCCAGTGTATAAAGAAATGAGGAGTGGTAATCCTGGGGCATACTGGGGGATCTGTAGCAAGTTACAATTTGGATTGTGGTCTTGCCCAGAGTTAGTTGCACTTGAATAATCTCAGATGCATTATACTGAGCAACTAGCATGGAGGTGTGGATATCCTTAATGAATATGGACACACCTCCACCTTTAGTGTTTCGATCCAGGTTAGGTGGCCAAAAGGTGTGGTATGAATTATAGCCTGATAATGCAGGGGTGCTCTCTGGAGCCTTGAACCAGGTCTCTGTCACTGCACAGATGTCAATGTTCTCCATTTTAAGGAGTGCCTCGAGTAAATGCATTTTGAGGTTTAGACTTCTAGCATTGAGTAGCATTACCCTCAGATTTTGCTTGCTTGCACCTGTTATGATGGTGAATTTGTCATTTGAACCTTGCCTAAAAAAGGCACTATAGCGGTGGCAACAGCCTTATCCAGTATCTGGAATACCAAGGGCGACAGGTGCAAGCCATCTCTGGCAAAGCATCATGGTCTGTTGATCATCGTGTCATCCCAGACAGACAGACACTGGATCCACTTAGAATGACACCAAAAGCTTAGCGAATTGTTGAAGTCAATCATTTTGTCCTTGTATTTTGGTATCATTCTGGGCGATAGCAGGATGCTACTCAGGGCTAGGGTCATACCTGCCTGGGCTACAAGATCGGACAGCTCCTTCATGTCTCTTTTCATGTAGTCCAGGGATGTACATCTCAGGTCATTCACACCAATATGGACGATGACAGAGTCATATTTGTACTTGTTGTGGAGTGACCTGAGTGCATGTATTATGTGGCAGATCCTTGCCCCCGACAGGCAGCTGACAGTAACTTTCACCTTGTTTAGCCTAATGAGTGGAACATCAGTGTGCCTGACTATAGAGTCACCTATGACTATAGTGTTGGGTACATTGTTATGCCTTATGGGCTGTGGTTGAGTGGCACACTGAATTTGTGGGCTATGTGTCTTTTGGGTTGTGTTGGGGGTGGAGGTTGCATGTGTTTTTGCTTTGGAGGTCTCTGTTGATTTGGCAGATTTTTATTGAGAGCCTCTGCAAATGTAAGTGCTGTGTTTTGTGTTGCTATGTGTGTGTTTTTGTGGTGTAGGTTTTGAGGGACTATGTGATGAGTGTGGTGTGATGCAAGTGTTTACCTTCTCCTCTTGTCTGTCTAGTCCAGTCTTGGGTGAAGAGAGCTTTGCTTCCAGTTTGGCTATATAAGTGCATCTCTCACAGGTTATAGTGCTGGGTGGTAGGAGGACAGGGTTGTCTATGTACATGAGGCAATTGCTACATTGTCCCAAGATGTCCAGACTCATCAGGTAGATAGGAAAAAATACTTGGGGCTGACCCTTAGACATTCCTGGATAGGTGCTTATTTATTAAGCCCCGGGATTGAGAGCACCTGTTTCAAAAGAATTAAATGACCAGATGAGTGAAGGTAGATGACGCATCTGGTAAGGTAATGATGTAGAAGCAAACTAAATAAATATATAAATAAATAAATAATAGAAAAATGCTACACTGCCATATTTCTCCTTACCTGCTTTTTTTTCCAGGGGCCCAATGTTTATGGGATACGACAGTATCCTTTTCTGGATTATCTTATTGTGGTCTGCAAAACAAAGTCTTTTGACTCTTCCATTTTAGTATTTGGACATGAATAACAGCTTATTGGTTTGGCATTGTTTTTGAAAATTTTGCCTTACCCATTTTGATGATACTAGGTTATTCCCTCTTGTCAGAAGCATAGCAAGGTTGAGACAAAGGAGACAGCTACTTTGGGTATAAGGTGTTGGGCATGCGATTGAGGTTCATAGGTTCATAGGTAGGTTCTAGGCTATTGGCCTTAGGGCCTATATAAGCCTAGCCAAAAAGGTACCCTGGCTTTCACCACCCAAGAAAATTATTTATTTTACCCGTGCCCCTGTCGAGCAGAGCCACAGAAGTGATCCCTGGGGTGAATTTCCTATTTCCCATCCAATCATCAAGATTTTTTTGAAGAGTGCTAATGAGAAGCTTTGTTTGCTATAGATAGGTAGTTTGTTCCAGAGTATGGGGAGTCTATGGGACAGGAATCTATTTCTCCAGCATGTTCTTTTTATTGTGGTGACAAGGTTTAGGTCCCTAGAGCATGTACCTTGGAAGAATTGGGATTTCTTTAAGTGGAGCATGTCAAACAGCTCTGTGTTTGATATAACTTTGCATGTTAGCCAGAGATCGCCTCTAAGTAGGCGATATGCGATGGAGTAAAGCTGGAATTTTTTGAGATGGTCTGGGTAGGGCATTTGTTTGAGGCTGGCAATCCTCTTTGTGAGGTATTTCTGTGGCCTATCCAGTTGTTGTAGATGTTTTGTAAGGTACATATCAAAAGGGGCGTTGTACTCTATAATGAGTCTAATGAGTGACGAGTGGAGGGGAACAATTACCTCTTTTCTCCTAGATGAGAAACCTTTTGTGATGAGGTGTGCCATGTAGAAGGATTTCCTGACTACTGTGGTGATGTGTTTATCAAAGGAGAGACTACTGTCCACCTGTGTCCCAGGATCTCTTATCACACTTTCAGTGTTAAGTAGACTACTGCCTATGTGGTAGTTCATGGGTACAGAGTTTTTACCAAAGCGGATGACGTTGCACTTTTTGACATTGATCTTGAGGCCATGGCTTTGACACCAGGCATCTGTCTCAGTGAGGCTCTTTTGTAGGATGGCCACATTGTTAGGAGTTTTGTTTATGGCTCCTAGTATGCAGTCATCTGCAAACTTCATTAGCCAAAGGTCTTCTGTGTTAGCCTGTACTTCAGAGATGTAGATACCAAACAGGAGAGGATCCAGGACTGAACCCTGTGGTACTCCACTTGTCACTGGTCTGAAGTCAGATTTGGAGTCTGCTACTTTCACAGTGTGGGTTCTGTCAGTGAGCCAGTTGGCAACCCATCTTGTGACATAGGGATTTATACCTAGTTTAGTGACTTTATCTATAATTCCAGAGTGGGGGATGGTGTTGAAAGCCTTGGCAAGATCTAGAAAGGCTGTGTGAACCACCTTACCCTCATCTATGGCTTTGGTGACTGCTTCAAAGAAGTCTTTCAGGTTGAGGAGACATGATCTGCCTTTTACAAACCCGAACCTAGTGGCATCCAGAGTTTGGAGATTATCAAAGTCTTTGTTTATAAGTTCCATGATGATACTTTCCATGGCCTTGCAGACCAAGCTCATTAGGCTAATGGGGCAGTAGTTCCCGGGGTCTGTGGTGGATCCCCCTTTATGGAGTGGAATAACTGTCACTGTGCACTATTCAGTGGGCACAAGGCCTGAGGTGAGGCTATGACTGAACATGGTACTTAGGTGAGGTGCCAGTTCGTTCTGTAGTTCATGTAGAACCCAGCGTGGGATGTTGTCAGGTCCCATGGATGCTGTGTTCTTGGCTTTGGAGAGTGTGATTTTTACCTGTGCCACTGTAATTACAGGAACTTTGCATTCTTCTAGTATAGAGATGGGCCCTTTAGGGGGTGAGAGGGGGGTAAAGTTAGCACTATACCTATCTGCCAGCATGTTGGCAATATCCGTCGGTTCTTTATATTTAGTGCCATTGTGCTGTAACATAGAGCAGATCTGGCTGTTGCCATTGAGATTCTTGACATTGCTATAGAATGCTTTGTGGTTGTCTTTAGAAACAGTGGTGATTTTGTTTTTGTAACTAGCTTTGGAGGATTTTATGAGGGATCTCAGCTTCTTACTCAGGCTGACCAGGGAGTTCCTCCAGTCATGGGATTTTGCTCTTTTTTGCAGCAGTTTCTTTCTTCTGTTGAAGAGTTTGTTTATGCCAGGGGACCACAGGATTTGCTTCCTTTTTTTGAAGGCTAGCATCTTGGTTCTGTTAGAGATAGCACAATCCTTGCACTCATGTAAGTGACTATAAAGTGCATTGGTGTAGGATTCAGCAGTCGTACCTCTATTGTCCATCTGCATGGGTGTCGTGAAGTTTGCCATTTCTGTCTTAAGAAGCGAGAAGTTGGCTTTAGAGAAATTATTTACGGTGGTTTCCCTAATGGCAGGTGGGGGTGGGATGTGGATGTCTAGGGTGATTAGCTTGTGGTCAGAGCTACCCAATGAGAAATTGACATCTGTTGTGGAACACCGGTTGTCCATGTTGGTAATGACCAGTTCTAGTATACTGCTGCCCCTGTTGGGGGTGTGGATAAGTTGATCCAAGGTATTGGAATTTATGAATTCCAGAAAATGTTGAGCAAAAGCGTTGGTACATGAGTAGTTTTCCCAGTTAATGGTGGGATAGATGAAATCACCCATTATTAGGGTGTTAGGTTGTACCCTGATATTTTCCAGTGTATCAAGAAATGAGGAGTGGGAATCCTGGGGCATGGTGAGGGATATGTAGCAAGCTACAATTTGGATTGTGGTCTTCCCAGAGTTGGATGCACTTGGATAATGTCAGATGCATTATGCTGAGCAACTAGCCTGGAGGTGTGGATATCCTTAATGAATATGGACATGCCTCCACCTTTAGTATTTCGGTCCAGGTTAGATGGCCAAAAGGTGTGGCATGAAGTATAGCCTTTTAATACAGGGGTGCTCTCTGGAGCCTTAAACTAGGTCTCTGTTACTGCACAGATGTCGATGTTCCCCAATTTATGGAGTGCCTCGAGTGAGTGCATTTTGAGGTTTAGACTTCTAGCATTGAGTAGCATTACCCTCAGATTTTGCTTGCTAGTAGCTGCTATGGTGGAGAATTTGTCATTTGAGCCTTGCCTAAAAAAGGCACTATAGGGGTGGCAAGAGCCTTAGCCAGTATCCAGAATCCCAAGGGCGACAGGTGCAGGCTATCTTTGCCAAAGCACCATGGTCTGTCGATCATGTCATCCCAGGCAGACATATACTGGATCCCTTTAGAATTACATCAGAAGCTTAGCCAATTGTTGAAGTCAATCATTTTGTCCTTGTACTGTGGTATCATTCTAGGTAATGGCAGGATGCTACTCAGGGCTAGGGTCATACCTGCCTGGGCTACAAGATCGGAGAGCTCCTCCATATCTCTTCTCATATATTCCAGGGAGGTACAGCTCAGGTAATTCACACCAACATGGACAATGACAGAGTCATATTTGTACTTGTTGTGGAGAGATCTGAGTGCATGCATTATGTGGTGGATCCTGGCACCTGACATGCAGATGACAATAATTTTCCTTTCTTTAGTCTGGTGAGTGGAACATCAGTATGTCTGACTATAGAGTTACCTATGACTAGAGTGTTGGGTACGTTGTTATGACTTATAGGCTGTGGTTGAGTGGCACACTAAGTTTGTGGGCTATGTGTCATTTGGGTTGTGTTGGGGGGGTTGGAGGTTGCTTGCGTTTCTGCTTTGGAGGTCTCTGTTGCTTGGGCAGATTTTTTTTCGGAGCCTCCGTGAATGTAGATGCGTGTTTTGTGTTTCTATGTGTGTGTTTTGGTGTTGTAGGTTTTGAGGAACTATGTGATGAGTGTGGTCTGGTACAAGTGTTTACCCTCTCCTCTTGACTGTCTAGTCCAGTCTTGGGTGAGGAGAGCTTTGCTTCCAATTTGGCTATGTAAGTGCATCTCTAACAGGTTGTAGTGTTGTGTGACAGGAGGAGAGGGTTATCTGTGTACATGAGGCAATTGCTGCATTGCCCCAAGACACCCAGATTCATATGGTAGACAGGAAAAAACACCGGGAGTTGACCCATAGACATGCCTGCATAGGTGCTTATTTATTAAGTACTAAAAACTGTTTTCCTCTAGACAAGTGAGGAAAGTTGAATGTTGTAGTAATTTGTAGCTTATTTAGTGCCTACGATGAGTTCTGAACAAGTGCTGAGCTCAAAGAAACAGATCTGAGTGCTAAAACTAAAAAAACTGGCTAATTTTAAGGAAAAATTTAAAGAACAGACTTTATGGCACCGGGAATAGTTTAACCCTAGCTAAGTGGTGATGCATAAAGTGTATTTTTTTAATATAGCAGTAGCAAATGAGCAAACTGATTTAAACAAATTAACCAATTAACCAATAACAAGCTAAAAACTGAGCCCTGTTCCAGCAGTCTTTGATCAGACAAATTCTAACTGCACACTCCTGCCACTAGGGTGCAAGGGAACTTTCTCCAAAAAAGATGGCCTGGGTTAGTGCTCATGTTATACAAACACAGCTAGATTCAGCAGGTCTGAATCTATCCTATGCTACAGCAAATAAGGCATACCAATTTCAGAAAGAAACAGTTGAAATAAGCAGGCACAATAAGCCTTTAACCAGAAACTCCCAGCTCAGAAGGGCAGAATCTACCCTCTCCTCTCGCAAAAGTGCAGGCCACAAACCTTCGTAATGTAAAATAACTGGCCTGAAGCCCAAGTGCTTAAACCAGAACTAATACATTTTTAGAATAACAGACACTGAGCCTTTAGTCAACAATTCCCAACTTAGAGGGATGTAAGCTACCTGTCCTGCCACAACAGTGCAGACCACAAACCTTCTTAATGTAAAAAAACTGGTCTGAAGCCCAAGTGTTTAAACCAACAGGCTTAGAATAACAGTTACAATTTAATCAGGCTACTACCAAGCAGTAATAAATGCAGCAGAATAAAAACAAGTGAGTACTTTTAAGAAGAGGCAAAAGCAAGATAAGGTAATAAAGTAGGAAGAAACACAAATACAGTAAAAGCAGATGAATAAATGCAATTGTTTTCTGTATTTCCTGTAGTACCTGCATTTCCTTCTGTACTGCTTACTGCATGCCAGTACAGAAAAGCATTTCAGCACTTCAGAGCTTTTGTGTGGTAATCTGCTGCTACAGTTAAAAGCAGAAGTCCTTTTTCTTGCTCTTCATTCAAGGAGCTGAGGATGCAGGGTGACAGATCAGGTACAGGCACCAGAAACTAAAGAAGCCAGCTACATCTCTGCCTCTTGTTAAGGGTTATGTTGTCCGAAATGTATCAATACACTAGGGTATTAAGCAGGGGTGTCTACTCAGTGGCCTTTTGTTTTCTTTGCTTTTGAATGGTATTTTATGGTTTATTTTGAGGAAGGAAGGTACAGTAGTTTTGGGATTATTATTTATATTCCCATGTGATTTCTTGTTGGTTAAAAATGGTTTGTGCATGCAAGATGCTATATGAATGGTTTGTTGACTTTACAAGGATTTGATTTGCCTCTTAACAAAGATAAATGCAAAGGATTTGGACATGTGGGTATCATGGTTGGATCACATTTGCTAGCAGAACATTTATTTGTTGGTTATCACTTTTGATATAAAAGAGTTATGTGAATTTCAGTGGATGGAAGACTTGCACCAGGGTTTGTTGTTACTCACTTCTTGGAGCTCTGCTCTGCTGTAATTCAAAACGAATGCTTTTTTGCTTGTCAGGTGGTGCTGCGGTAGCATTGTCACCTCACAGTAAGACGCTGTCTGGTTCGATTCTCAGCTAGAGCGTCTTCTGCATGGAGACATGCGTGAATGGGTGTACTTTCGTTGAAGGTTGTGCATCAGGGCTGGTAACTCGGCACGTAAAAATCAACTACCAATCATTAGCAGACCGGAGTTCCGCTGTGGCAACCCCTAACCGGGAAAAGCCGAAAGACACAACAACTGATCTCCAACATTTTTACCTAGGTAGTCAGTTTGGATGACCACCCCTTTTCTTGGAAAAAGACATCTTGACTTTATTTTTATTTTTTCATTTTCAGGAGATAACATCTCACACTTAGTAAATGAGACATTGTGCATACCTTTTTTTTCGGTAAAGAATACCCAACTATTTATTTCACATCTGTGCATAGCTTTTATTTGTCAATTGTATTGTGTAATTCCTATTCTTTATTTGGCATATATTGTATATCAAGTAGTAATAATAATAATAATTATTATGTAATAACACCCATTTGTTAATCTGGTAGATCGAATGGACACACACAGTCCCTTTTCTTGGGTGCCTGTGGTAGCAATGTCTAGTCAAGTGACTTTCTCAAGATCACATAGTATGAAAACAAGGGCTGAGGGAGTCAAACTCTGTATCACAGAGACTACAGCTTGCAACCTTAACCTTTGCACTAACTGCCATTTTGTTAGAAGGAATTTCCGCAGTCTTCGTTAGCTGTTGATTGTCAGCTTCGGAGTGGGGAGTGGAAGCTCCATTTTTCATCCCCAGCATGCTTAGCAAAGAGTGATATGACTGCAGCATGCAGATATTTTTTTTTCATTACCCATAACACATTGTCACCATTAGTCCTTTAGAGTTTAAATGGAAGATAAATGCATTTCAGTGGCACATTAGAACAGACAGATATTTTGTGGTATCTGTCTCTGGGTAAGATCCCTAACAAGGACCACATGAAATATAAATTTGCCTGGTAAAGTTTTGCCCTGTGCCGTATTGTGCAGTTCTGAGACAATTGTTCAAGTTTTTCTTTCTTGTAGGAGGATTAAAGGATTTTGGGCTGCAACTAAACAAAAGTAATCACTTTTTTATGTACTGATATTTCTTTACCAATATTTTTATAGTCATTATGACATACTAACATAGCCACAGACTGATGCCACTGACAGAATTTTATGAGTTGTGTGCACAATATCTAGAATGACCAATTATCTCATGTTATGGAATAAGCAATGTAATAATTCAGGCATTCTTTAGAAATCAAACAACTGTGGAATAAAGGAAAGGAGGTGGAAATGCTGTTTACAACAAACTTCTGTTAATTTAGTCACTTTGGTCAATATTCAGAATTTCTGTCATTTTTTTCTATATTCTTTGCTCTATAGTTTGTTTTACCTTCTTTTACGTTTTTTTTTTTTTTTATTCATAATACAATTTAATTTATTCCTACTTTTTTCTATAACTATTGGGGGATATTTTATACCTATCTGAGCTACCACCAACTCAGGAAGATGAGATATTGATTTAATCCCTTATCAAACTGATTGCACATTGCAGTGTCAGTACTGGAAAAAAAGAAGTGAAGCAATGTGTGAGACTAGAACCTATACTCTTTTGATCTTTCAGTGTCAAATGAAAGTGTGTGTTACCTACTGAGCCCCTGACACTAACTAATGGCTATAGTATTCAAAAGTGTTTGGAAACAGAAAGAATTGAATATGCAGGGTAAATGACTTAACGGGGATATATGGAGGTACTATTTTCCTGAAAAGATAGTGGATGACTGAAAAAAACTCTCTGAAGACAAGATAATAATATTTTATTTATTTTATTTTATTTTACATTTGTTGACCGGGATAGTCCGACTGGATGCATGTCCATTTTCAGCGGAGGCCCGGGGAGAAAAGCTCCACAGAGAAAAAAATACAACATTAATTACATACAGATAAATACACAGTTACAGGGACAATATTTTTTGGTTTAGATACATTTGTCAGCAATGTGATTTAAATACAACTCAAAATGCAATAATATTTCTATAAGTTGTTACAGGATCCTTACTGTTATAGTATGTAGTCAAGCAAGGAGGAGCTAGATTTCTATAGAAACCAGAGGAGGTAAAATGCTAAGGACATTGGTTGATAATTATTTGAGACTTTGAAAAGGAAGAGTAGCATCTAGTAGGTACAGGGGAGTGGGTATAGTATGGGTCAAGGAGAGTTAATCAGGGTTAATACATGGGCAAAGCCAATGAGACTTAAAAAATTGTTTAAGATTATTTTTGAATTGACAAAGGGAGGTGGAAAGTCTTAGGTTGTTAGGGAGGGAATTCCAAACCTTCCCTATGGAATTGGCAAAGAGAACTTCACCACCCAAGTTGTTAGCTTTGATGGTTTGAACCAGAAATCTATTTGAGGAGCGAAGACAGCTAAGATTGGAGTAGGGAATCAATATTTCACTCAGTGAAGGGGGGTTTTCAGGTTGTTTGATTATTTTAAATGCCTCAGTGAGTTGGTTCATTTTAAGAAGATTGGGTAGTTCAAGCCAGTTGAGTTTCCTTAGATTATGACAATGATGAGTTCTATGGGGAGCACTTATTACAAATCTGGCAATGTGATTATAGGCAACAGAGAGTTTCTTGATCTCATTTTTATTGAGGAAGGAAAGGACAGGTGAGGCATACAGTAAGGTAGAGAGGAGATGTGTGCGTGCAATAGTGAGTTTGGCAGTAGGGGTTAGGAAGTTTTTGATTCTATACAAGGATCCGAGTTTCTTATTTACTGCAATTGATGTCAAGAGTAGCGTGGGCAAACATAACGTAATGCCTATGAGCAGGTGGGATGTAAAATGAATATCTGCCAGTTAAAGCAGATTCTTACACATATCCAGTATTCTAGCAAATGGGAAGACTAGGTCAGGCAAGTAAACCTTATCTGTCACTTGAGCCTCTATTAACTTTTGTACTAGCACTGGGGCAAAGGCATCAGCTTATGTGGGTTAAGTGTTTGGCTGTAAGATAGTATAGTATTGCTTGACCTAGCAGTGTTAGTTGCTCATCAAGTAATGCACTCTTCTCTGATTATGGAAGATCAAAAGGATGTAGATTTTTTTCCTTACTGAAATGTCAAGCCTCACAATTCTGAGTTCTGAAACACCAAAAAAAGATCCAAAATACAGGCGAAGAGTGAATGTTAAACATCACAATTGTTTTCTAAACTTGTTTTTTCCAGGATGACAAGTCCCCCAGCATTTTCTGCACTGGGGGAGCAAACCTCACACACACTATATATATATATATATATATATATATATATATATATATATGAAATTACCATACCTTAAAGAAAAGGAAATATACCAAGAAAGGGCAATCTCAGACTTAATAAATATAAGTTTGGATTCTAAGTCATTCAATCCCTGCATTCTGGGACTCTACATTGAGATTCTCAATATTTCAAATTGTTATACTGCAGATATTGCTACCACAAATTGGGCTGGGATTAATTTTCCTGTGCTGAAGGTAGCAAAACATGAAGGGGTGCTGCACTTGTGAGACACATGCTGTCCTTTGTATGAGCCATTAAATGAGTTCCTAGCTTGACCGAGCTGATAACAGTAATAATATGGAGGGTATGGTTACTCTTATCTCTCTCTCTCTCTCTCTCTCTCCGTCTGCCCTTCTCCTTCTGAATACATTGCATCCATTAACATGCTGTCTCCCCCTCAGTACATTGCATCCATTAACATGCTGTCTCCCCCCTCAGTACATTGTATCCATTAACATGCTGTCTTCCCCTCAGTACATTGTATCCATTAAAACGCTGTCTCCCCCTCAGTACATTGTATCAATTAACATGCTGTCTCCCCCTCAATACATTGTATTCATTAACATGCTGTCTCCCCCTTACTACATTGTATCCATTAACATGCTGTCTCCCCCCTCAGTACATTGTATCCGTTAACATGCTGTCTTCCCCCTCAGTACATTGTATCCATTACCATGCTGTCTCCCGCCTCAGTACATTGTATCCATTAGCAGCATACTCGCTGGCAGTAAAAACTGCTAATGAATACTGTCTGAGGAACATGTTTCAGAATTTATTTTTTTATAAATTGAAACATGCCTAATGCTGCAATAAATTGGTTAATTTAACTACTCAGAACAGTGAATCTTAACTGCTAATGAAGTTATCCTGCTTTACCATAAAATGAGCTTACTTATTGTATGTCTAACAGTGATTTCCCCAGTTGCAGATATAACATTTATCTTCTAGCTATTGTATTCTATTACAGTATATTGCAATATAGTATGCTAACATAATATAATATAATATAATCATACCTCTCAAATATCAGGATTTTCATAGACTGTCCAGATTTTGGCCTGTTCCTCATAAAATTTGTCTTTCTGGCAAATCACAGAAAATTCCAGTTACTAAATAATGACACACCTTACAATTTCAGGTGTGGGGACAAATTCCAAAACACCTGCTCTCAGAGTAAGTGGTCACTTATACTGAGAGTATCTGTTTTGGAATCAGGCCCTTCATGTCATTCAGAAAATGAATACTAAAGCAATGTTTATTATTCTAGCCACTTTCTTAACTTTATAAGAGGACTAATTAAAATCTGTCCCTGATTTAGGGTCTTTACATTCTCCCCTCATTTGTTTTTTCTCCAAATTTATTTTGCTCAGTTTTTCAGAGGTCTGACTAATATATGTGTCAATTATATTTGAAGCATAAACATTTGTTATCATCTATCTGCTGTATTCTCCCAGGCTGCACCTGAAAGTGATCCATCGGGATAGATGTTCTATCCCAGTTAAGAAAAGAAAATGAATAAATTAATTAATAAAATATATCAAAACCAGTGGTCAGGTCTGTTCAACATATAAGAGCTCAAAGTTTGTGCTTAGTTATAAAAATGGCCAGTTTGAATGTTCTAGTTATCTTACTGTTGTTAATGTCTGGTAACACTATACAGGCTATAATCTGGATGACAATATGGAAAGAGCTTGACATGTAGTGTGGGCATAGGTTTAATCCTCATATGCTGACTAGGCTGTGCTAATCAATTCCTTTAACTGTTTCGGAGTTTGTTATTCAGGTCTGAAAACACATACTTTAGCTTACCAGGCTTTAGCCTGTTTCTGAGTACCACAGACTCAAAAGCAAAACAAATATGTGTTTTCCTAAGAATTCAGCTGAAGATATTTCTAAAGTTATTGTTTTACCAGTTTATTGTTTTTACTAGGTGGTAAGAATGTAAGCATTTAGGCAAAAACAAGAGCAAACAAGCAAACAGACCAATAAAAAAATATCAAACAAAAACATAATGTGAAAGAAAGCATGTTAAACTAATTTGATTCTGGTGCATGTACAGTTTTAAGCTAGCGCTGTCCCAAAACGTAAAGCAGATCTGTGCCCAGAACCTAACAAACTCATGTATATCCCTGAGGTAACAGTAAATGTGACAGCCACTTCCCATATGAAAGAGCAAGTGATTTCAGATTGCAGTCCCATAACAATTGCTTTTATGGAAAATTACTGTCCAGAGAGACCTAGAAGACAGAAACTAATTTCCTTCTAAGTAATGAGGAAACTGTTTCACAAATTAGGATTTAGATAAAATTTTATTTTACAATTTAATGATCCCTCAAATACACAGTGAGTGAATCTGTTGCAACTGTATAAGAAACCGGTGCAGAATTTTCCTAATTAGTCCCTCATCTGGTGCCAGTAAATATATAAATAAACAAGCAGGGAACAACAAGAGACCTCACACTATATTAAACAGATAATAAATGCAGTTAAAGGAACCAGGAGCTCCATTCTAACAGTCAGCGGTCTATGAAAGAATAGTTACCAAACAATTTGTATGTCTTTGAATTATTTTTATACAGCTGTATCCTAGTACTGGAAATTAAAAAAAAAAATAATAATAGTTGTTGTTGTGTCTTTCGGCTTTCCCCGGTTAGGGGTCGCCACAGCGGAACTCCAGTCTGCTAATGAATAATAGAAAAAAATAAAAATATTTTACATGACGTGGTTATTTTTAACATGTACATCTTAAGAGTACCATTTGGTGAATCAGCTTTGTTCTTATGGTCTAGGTTTGATTCTGGCAAGTTCTCTTTTAACAATGTACCTCTAAGTAAGTAATTTGAACTCTATATTACTACATGGGCCACTCCTGAAAGCACAGGGTTATGCCTACATTTTAATATACTACTTAGCTAAAGTTTGCTTTTCTTACTGGACAAGTATTGTAATATTTGAACTCTGTCACAGACAGATCAGTAGGCAAGAAATGTAATTATGTATGCAAATAATAATAAACTAAAAAACTTTGGGTATTGTACAATTACTCAGAGCCATACTCACTAAATTTGGCTTTGTAATGGTTGATCAGCCAAATGCCATTTATATCCCCCATCCCTGGCACCACATCCATATTGTATAAAACCAATTTGGGGAGGTCAAAGTTGAGGGAAAAAGTTTTGCTAGAAGTGACACTTTGTTGGCCATCTGTCTTGGTCTGCTTTGTTAAGTCCTACTTTGACCATCTGACTCCTACAAACTTCAGATGACTAATTTTCTGAGAATACCTATGCAGATGGCCATGCCTTCTGAAGCCAGAGCAGACACATAGCTAGGGCAGGGGAAGGGGACAACCATACAGGGACAAAGTGCTATGGGGCATGATCTGCAAATCACAATCATTCCTCAGAGGATACCAGTAAAATAACGGTATTGCATTTGTGATCAAAATTAAGTAGCACAAACTGTTGTTTACTACAGTTTAAATGTAGAAAATACCTTTTTTAAACATAAAAGCACTCTGGTGCTTTCTGTCTGTTTTTTTTTGGGGAAGGGATAAACATGAGTAGTTTGCTACTGTTAGAAAAAACTTTTTTTTTCTCATCAAGTCTGAGTAGAAGAGCTTTTTTGAGGAGAGGTACTATACTGGGGAGACAGCCGCAGGCACAAACATAATTAGTGAGCTGTAATGTGAGTCGGAGTGATCCATGTGACTTCCATTTCAATACATGAGCCAAAGAAATGGTGCATGGAACATATCTGGTCAGCTTATCCACATGTTTTTATGAGCACATTTATGTCCTTAATAATAACAGTTTTACCATATGTAGTAACCATAGGGAATCCATATAAAAATGTGAGTACAAGATAGCAAGACAGAAATAATACAAAATGGCTGCACTGGACCTGGGAATGGTAAGGGATATACATAGTAACAATAACTTAATGTGTATGAATTTCTACTGATTCTACAGCACATGCATAAGCGGCAGCTTCGTGTTATAAACAAGTGCAAAAGTAGATACACAGCTACTGAAATGCTCGATATATGCATGATATAAGCAGCTATGCTTTAAAATGACAGTTTCTTAAACTTAGAAGAAACTATAAAAAAGATACATAATTGCAATTAAAAGATAAGTTTTTAAGGAGCTTCATTCTGTAGTCCAGATTTTGATTATTTCAATCTTCACTTGCATTGCTAAATGCTTACTCTGTGCCATTGCATGGACAGAGAGCTCTCCTGGAGCATTGCTAAATGCTTACCATGTGCCATTGCATGCACAGAGACCTCTCCTGGAGCATTGCTAAATGCTTACTCTGTGCCATTGTGTGCACAGAGAGCTCTCCTGGAGCATTGCTAAATGCTTACTCTGTGCCATTGCATGCACAGAGAGCTCTTCTGGAGCATTGCTAAATGCTTACTCTGTACCATTGCAGGCACAGAGATCTCTCCTGGAGCATTGCTAAATGCTTACTGTGTAGCATTGTGTGCACATAGTGCTCTCCAGGCGCATTGCTAAATGCTTACTGTTTGCCATTGCATGACTGCTGATACTGTATTCTATCCCACCCTCACCTTTGTAACATTCTCCTCTTCTTTGGGATTAGAATCCACACCTACATTCAAGTTATTACTCTGAGACTGCATGTTCATTCCTGTGTCTCCCTTGGTTTCATCTCTCTCCAAACTGCTTGGTTCAAACTCCTTAAAAAAACTGTCATCTCCCAGGATAAGAAAGAAAGCAAACTCTCTCCTCAGCATGTCAAAGACTGACTACTCCCGAGGCAACAACAGAGGAGGCTGGTTGGAAAAGTAGGTTCTGCTAAATGAACCAATCCTACCTCTGCAGAGAGCCGACTATAAATCTCACAATTTTCATTTACTGTTGCCCCGCTCCCTCCCCACATCAAATGCTAGAGATAAGAAAAGCAAAGTTTCACATTAGAGACCCGTCATTTATTACATGTACAAATTTGACTTTTTCACGGTACATTTCTTAATTACCTCATGACACTTTCAGAAACAAATATACCGGAATACATACTTGTTCAAGTATTATGAATTTAAAACAGCGGATAGGGTTTTGCTGTACATATTTAAACAGTACACTTGTATTTTTCTGTTTTCTTTATGTCATAAATATGTTCATAGATTCTCTCCATGAGTTTCTCTGTTTTAAATTCACCATACTTTAACAAATTGCAGCGAATGAAAGAGGGGGACCTTGGATTTTAACCCTTGAAAAGCATGAACTTTATCGGCAACTTTACTTGAATGCTGCTCTCTAGCCAGGTTTAACGGAAAATATATCAATAGCGTGTTTATTAAAACACAACAGAAATAATAAATGCTTTAAAGTTGGTCTTACTGGGGAGCAGCATTCAATGTTAAGTCTGAATTTATAATTATAAAAACTAGTATTTTTGTGTTAGTGCTTGGCAACGTGCTAAAGTTGGGCATCTGGACTCTGGTTCCCTTCCCCGGATGAGAGTTGAACCTTGCACCTTTTGCTTGTGGGGTGGATGTTTTGACTACTGAGCTGACATCAAATGAGCAATCATTTGTGTTTTATTTGCATACTGTAATCTGCTATGCTCTAAAAGTGTTTCATGAATTGGGTGGAGCTTGTTGGGAGGCTTGAAAAATCACATTGGTTATATTAAGTGATTTTTATTGGTCGAAAATACTTTTTAAGCATGAGTGTAACCTGGTTGTCTGATGGAGTCTTTCATGAAAAAGACAAAAGCACTCATATTTTATGTATAAATAAAAGGATTTGATTTTCAATTTACGAACAGTGATTTTAAAATGATTTAAGCGGATTTCCTTTAAGTGCAATTCCTGTGTCTGTATTTTCAGCTTTCAGTGAGCTGTTTGTTTCAAGTTTGCTTTTGGTGCTTTGAATCATGATTAGACAGTAATTTCCCACTCCCCAGTGTGTGTGAACCTCAGAGATTACTTCAGGCTGTTTCTATGGGACAACCGAAACCCAGGGCAATAGCAGTACTTTGATGAAATGGTACCTGGAGGCAAAGCACTATTTTTGTGTTAATAATAGGTTCATAGGTAGGTACTAGGCTATCAGCCCTGGGGCCTATATAAGCCTAGCCAAAAAGATTCCCTGGCTTTTGCCACCCAAGAAAATTAATTTCCTGTGCCCTTGTCAAACAGTATCGCAGAAGTAATGCCCAGGGTAAATTTTCTGTTTCCCATCCAGTCATCAAGATCTTTCTTAAAGAGGCAAAATGTGGCGCTTTGCTTGACATGAATGGGTAGTTTGATCCAGAGTATGGGAAGTCTCTGGGACAGGAATCTATCCCTCCAGCATGTTCTGTTTATTGTGGTGACAAGGTTTAGGTCCCTGGAGCATGTGGTTCAGAGAGACTGGGATTTCTTTAAGTGTTTAAGTTTAACAGCTCTGGGTTTGACATAGCTTTGTATGTTAGGCAGAGATCGTCTCTGAGTAGTGGGTTTGCGACTTAGAAGAGCTGGAGTTTTTTGAGACGGTCTGCGTATGGAATCTGTTTGAGGCCAGTAATCATCTTAGTGAGGTATTTCTGTGGTTTTTCCAATTATTGTAGGTGTATTGTGAGATACATGCTAAGTGGGGCATTGTACTCTATAATGGGTAAATCCCTATTTCCCAGAAGCCATATGAAACACCATACAACCAATATAACAACCTGAGAGCATGCTTCCATAACCAGTATGTCTCCCCTTTTTTGGAATCAAAGTAAAGCAAAAACTTTATATATAAACTTATTAAAAGTTGTAAAACTCAAAATACATTTTTTACTTTTTTCTCAAGTAATGCAATAAGTAAACATGTCCATAACACTAAGATCTATGTGAGTTCAGACATGGGATAATGCATCATAATTCAAGTTTACTTCAAGATACATGTATCTCCTTGTCAAACCTTTTCAGTGACACACTTTTACTGTTATTGGGCTGAGCATTCATGTCTTCAAAGTTAGCATTTTCAGCAAAGTGTTTCAATATGAGCCCTGCTTGGTTAGCATATGCCTTGTTTTTGAAAGGGAAAATTGCACCATTCAATTGTAGAATCTTACAGAGCTGAAATGTACAAAAAATGGTTCTTTGTTTCTCTGGCACTATTTAGACAATATACTTTTATCTGCTTATGGTAACTGTGAGAGAACACTGACGTCCCTCTATGTTTTTTTATTTTGGTAACCCCACACTAGAAGCGATGCATTGCCATTTTTGTCAGCATCAGATAAGGACAACATGCAAATCCTGAATACAGTTTCTATCACATGATCACATCAATGAATCATAATCACTTCACTAAATTACTGATTTTCCAATGCCCACATGAGCGTCGTGAGATATGCATATTGTTCTTATTAATGAAGTTGGAATGATTAGTCTACCATTCTTTGATGTGGCTAATTCACTCTTAAAATTTTACAACTTCTTCAGCAAACTCTGCAATAAAAGTGACATATTTGTCAGTCTCTCACAGTTCTTTTATTAAATTGTTAAAGGAAGTGAGTACCTGGAAATACATTCTCCAGTACTGTCACTCATGTATGCTATTTAATTTGTAAAGCATTAATTGCAGAGTCCAGATGTTTATAGGAGCAGTTTGGATCTAGAGTTGTTGAACATTGTCCCTGAAGAGTTATAATCTGTTAGCAAAAATGTTGCTTCCAGGCATATCTGAAAGAAAGTGTATTGCTGCAAAGGACTTTCCTGAAGTCTGAGAATATCTTTTTTTAACTAGATTTGCTGAAATGAGTGCATAGTTTTATAGGTTAGCACTAAGCTAATTGCCCTTGCAAGTAATTTTAAGGCTAGCCAATTATCCCTTGCAAGACTCAAACCCAGCACATTGTGTTTGTAAGGCAAACACCTTAACCATCAGGTCACCCTCCCAATCCCTTTTATTTGCCATTTTGATGTTCTACTCATGTCTACACCCTGTCCTATAATGCTTGCATTTGTCTTTGTTTGTGTGTCACAGCACCAACATATGCAGTCACTATATCTGAATCCAGGCATTAATTTATTTATTAAGACATCTGTGATGTACCTTTGATCATTCATAAGCGCTGTCTTTGGTAATGTTCACAGATGAACAGTTATTGTGCTGAAGACTTTCCTGAACTATGTGTTAAAGTTTCTGTGCCTAGTAAACCCATATCATTCTTAATGCGGTTTGGAAGGAGCTAAAAGGTAAGTTGTCAACCTTGTTGGGAGTCAGGGGATGCACATTTTTGGAAGAATAGAAAAATGTAACATTCACATTTTTGCTTTCTCAAACTCCCTTTTGCCTCCATTAATTCATAGGCCACATTATTTTAAGTTTCTCAAATATCCTTTTTAGAGCTTTGTCATGTGCTATAACATTCTTATAAAAAAGTATTATGCCATCACTGAAGTTTCAAACATCTAGAATATCTCTGCATTTCTCTTGATTATGACATGCTGAAAGTTTTCTGCAACAAAATTAACAATATCTTCTAAGACGTAGATACTCATGTGAAAGTAGTTACAGTCCTAGCAGGCTGGAATTTAACCTGATGACAATTTGACTTGAAGTCTAGTTTAGTTAATACAGTTACTGTTTTCCTTTTATTTATCTTCTTGTTGACTGTTGGTGTATGATATCTCACAAATATTGAATGCTACATAATTCAACATTTCTTCGTGTTGTTTAGGCGTTTAGTTAAATCCAGCTTGTCATGACCTTAGGACTTTAGCATGTTGGGTAAGTTCTGGAAAATTTGTGTTAATTATTTCAATAATTCTGTCCACCCAGTGTAGCTGCCTCCTTCTTCTTATGCCTTTGATATTTCTCAACAGCATTATCTTTTCAGAAGAATCCCATCTTCACATGATGTGACCAAAGTATATGAGTTTTCGTTTTACTATGAAGCCTTTCAATTACCAGTCTGTATTTATTTCCTTAAGCATTGATTGATTAAATCTTCTGCCAGTCCATTAAATTTTCTTAAGAATGTCCTCCAACATCAAAATTCAACAGCATCAATTTTCAGTGCATGGTCTTACTTACACTTCAACTCTCAATCTGTATGCAACTACCAGGAAAAACATAGCATTAGCTATACAGACCTTTGTTGACAATGCAGCATCATTACTCTTTAACATCATATCTAGATTTGCCATAGCAAAACACAAAACACTGAAAATGCAATGACTGACCATTGTATCCAGCAACACTGACACCCTTACGTTGTGTGATGTATAGTTACCTGGTGGTCTGCGGAAACTATGTGGTTAGAGCAACAAGTGCCATTTCTCAAACCAAAACAGTTACCAGTGGTGTTATCACAGGGCTGGGTTTTGGGTACTCTTCTGCTTGGCATATGTTTCTCAGACCTGCAGGCCAATACTTCTGGCCTGTATTTGAATAAGTTTGCAGAATGCTGAAATTTGGGTGTTATTTGATATTCAACTGACTCTCAATTGCTCTAACATGCATTAGACCACATTTATAAGTAGTGCAAGCACAATGTTTTCAAATTAAATGTAAAAAGATGTAGCATAGTCCATTTTGGTAAGCAAAACAGTTTCACTTACCATATAGAAGATGCACCCTTCCAATCAGACACTGTTGTAAGGGATCTGGTACTCTTGTTGATATTTCCTTGTTATTTGACCATCACGTCTCCACAGTAGTTCAGAAAGCCTTTTATCTGGCCCATCTAATTTCCAAAGGCATCTCCACTAGATCCAGAGAAGTCTTAATTTCCCTTTATTCATATCTCATCAAACCCATTATTGAATATAATGCACCTTTTGGCATGTATTTGGTTAACAATATCACACAACTTGAGAGATCTCTGAGATTCATAACTAAAAAGATCAGACTCTTACAGAATCTTCTGTGGAGATCTATGTCTAACCTTTCATGCTATGAAATATACAATCCTATTTGACCTCATATTCCTTTGCAGAACTAAGGTACACCAAATACTTGGTTAAAGGAAGTAAACCTTCACCAGCTGATAAATAAGACACATTGGTATGATAGACTCATATTCCAACATTTCCTTCACCTCTGGAACAAACTTCCAATACATGCCAAGCAGAGTAGCACCCTTGCACCATCAAAATAAACTTAGCTAATTCAATGGGCAGCCTCAAATTTTCTCTTGGTCTATCTTGTCTTACCCTCCTTGAGGCTACAGGGAAATTCTGAGTAGGAGTTTTTTGGCTAGGCTTAAAATGGTCTGCAGACTGATTGCCTAACACTTACCTATGAACCTATGAGCATGAAACCATCACAAATGCAAGAAAACATTGTCTTTCACATATAATGTGCATTTACATGGTGTCTTTACCTCCCCCCACATACACACACTCCCTGATGTGGGGACTCTGCCCCCTTACCCTCTTACTTTTATAAGTCAGCTCCGCAGTTACACAACTGCCAAGAAAGGGCCATCAGTCCAAATTAGATTAAATGTGAATTTTACATTCACAGTTGATAACCTGACAGGTCTACCGCATGTATGGTTAGTGCCTCACCCTCACCCTGTATTCCATGATGAGCCGTTGCCATTTCTGCACACATTCTGATGTCACTTAGCCCTTCAGGCTTTGGTAATGACACATAGTGGGGAAACCCAAAGTTTTGAGCATAACATTTTTTTTTCAGTTATGTTTTGCAACTTGAGCTTTTTTCTTAACGTATTCTCTAATTTGTGTCTAAGATAAAAATGAAATCCTTCTATGCACTTCTGCAATACACATTACTAAGTGGTCTACCATATGCAATCTGCTGTTATGATTTTTCACCTTGGCAACGTTCTTAAGTGAATACTAGGCAAATTGCCCTTGTGGGCCACTTTAAGCCCAGCCAATTGTCTCATTAGTTAAAATGAATGCTACCTAGTTCCAAGGTTTATATTTATTATATTATCCATAGAATAGTGATTAATTTTGGCAAATAAAGTATTTTTCTGGGGAAATACCACTGTGTATTTTGAGGGGCCAAATTGTGATAAGAGAATTTAAGTGCTGTCCATAAATAGCATAGCGGGTAGTCCTGGGGCAAATTTCCACATTCCCATCCATAGATCCAGGTTACATTCAAATAGGGACAGGGATGAGCTTTGTTTTACATTGGGGGGGGGGGGTTCTGATCTGGACTAGTGTTAAACTCTGGCAGATATACCTGTCTCTCCAAACTGTTATGTTTAAGTTATAGAAGAGGTTCCAGTCTATGGAATGAATATTTATGACACCATTTGACTTGTGAATGTGCAGTAGCTCCATCAGTGTTGGGTCAAGTGATGCCTTATAAGTCAGACACGGGTTTCCTCACAACCATCTGTATGATATTGAATACAGTGAAAGTGCTTTTAGGCGGCACATGTAGGACTTAAGTTTTAGCGCCTGCATTCTCTTTGTGAGGAATACTGTAGTCATTCCAACTGTTGTATAAGCCTGGCCAAATACTTGCCAAAGGGAGCACTGCACTCAGTGGCCTGATGAGAAAGAGGGATAGTAACATCACTGGACCTGGAGGCTATCATTTTGCTTATAAGCTGCGAATATTGAATGACTTTCCTACCCACGTGGACACTCATTGGTCACTGTCCACGTATGCTGCCAAGCCCCAATTATAGTATTGTAAATGTGGTAATTTCCTGTTGCAGTGGATTCCCCAAAGGATACAATAATGTACTTTTTGGCATTTAGTTTCAGTCGATGGCTCTGGTCCCAGTTATTTATTTGTGACCAGCATTCCTGCAGAAGTCATTTGGGGATTCAGTGACTGCTCTGAATTTATAATTATCCACAAACTTAGTGAACCCAATAGACTTTCAGTGCTTGCCTTTACTTCAGAAAAGTAGATGCCAAACAGGAGAAATCCCAGCCCTGAGCCCTGTGTCTTTTTGTGGCAGTAGTTTCCCCTATCTTGGCCTGCTGATAAGTGCTATATATGAGCCAGTTGTCAATCCAGGTGGTAACTCAGGTGTTTATTCATAGGTGGGTAATGTTCCCCACTATACCTGAGTCAGGTATTGTGTCAAAAGGTTTGGCCAGGTCTAGGTAGGTGGTATGGCTGGTCTTGCCTTCAGCCATTGCTCTGGTGATTTTTTTCAAAACAGTCAACTAAGCTGCTAGGCTGAGTATGCATGACCTGCCTTTGAGGAACCCAAATTGGGATGAGTCCAGTGTTTGGAGGTTTCCTATGTTCTTATTTATTTATTTATTTACATTTGTTGACCGGGAATGTCTGACTGGATGCAGGTCCATTTTCAGCGGAGGCCCGGGGAGAAAAGCTCCACAAATTAAAATATTACAGACATAGTTACAGATGAAGAATCCTAGCAATTAAAATATTACAAACATAGTTACAGATGAAGAACATAGTACATTCAGTAGATAACTAGCATCTGTTCCATCCACGAAGTCATAGCAGATATTAACAATTGTTACAATAAGAAGTTACTGCCATATAATAAGTAGATAAGCATGGAAGTATCAGAGCTTGCTGTAATCAAAGGTAGTTTGTGGGGTGGAAGAGAGGTAGATGGTAGATAGAGTGGGAGAAATTAGAGGGGAGAGTTACAAGGGCATAGCCAGCATGTTTGTAGGTGCGCTTTAAGTAAAGCTTTGAAGTGGGTGCATGATGGTACAGAGGTTATTGTGGGGGTTCATAATTTGGCTATAGTGCTGGAGAATAGTGCTTCTCGATTCTTATTGCTTAATTACATAACAAGTCTTTCCATGGCCTTACAAATGAGGTTGGTCAAACTTATGGGATGGTAATTACTCAGGTCAGTGTATGGCCCTTCCTTATATAGGGGTATGACCATTGCTGCCCTCCGTTTGCTAGACAGAAAGCCTGCATGGAGGCTGAGGTTGAACAGCATTGCTAGTGGCACAGAAAAATCATACTTCATGCTGTTTGAGATACATTCTAGGACATTGCTAGGGCCCATTATTGCAGTATTCCTGGTCTTTGACAGTGCCTTGAGAATCTGGTCTTGCATGAAGTCATCGGGTATCACTTGGTGGAATATCTTATCAAATAATGAGGAGGTAAAAGAGGAATGAAACTGGAGCTGAATTTGTCAGCTAGTAGGTTTACTATATCCTCAGCTTTGGTGTAGGTGCTGTCCTGCCCGACTAGTTCAGCACATTGCTACACAGAGCTCTTGAGGTTGTGAATATCGCTAAAGAATGATCATGGCCATTCGTTGCATGGGTGGATGCTGTTGTCTCAAACTTGGCTTTGGTAGTTTTAATTACATTTTTGATTCACTTATTTATTTTAATGATGATGGTCCACCCTTCTGTGGGTTACCTTCTTATATTGGACTATAATTCTCATCCATTTATTGTAAACCTTGTTTATGTTGTGGTTCCAACAGGTAGGTTTTTGTGGCAGCTGCTTTAGTGTAGTTGTTGACATGCTGATACAGGTTAGTGGTGTACATTTCCCCATAGACAGCAGAGATTAATGGGTTTAGGAAAGGTGTGAAACTTGCCAGGGTATTACTTAGAAGTAGGAAGTCTACTTTGGAGAAATTTCTAAAAATCTGAGGGACTGCTGGAATCTCAGGTTTCAATTTTATTTCAATGGAAACAGCTTTATGTTGTGACCTAATGCATGAATATGATACACAAGAGGTACAGCACAACTCCCGCATATTAGTAAGGATTTGGGCAAGGGTGTTTTTGCACCTGTTGGGTACTCTAATAAGTTGCTCAGGAGCATTTGTATTAACAAATTGCAGACAATGGTGGTGACGGTTTCCTAGTCCATAGCTGGATAGTTTCACTCACCCAGGAAAAATGTGTTGGGTTTAATGTTGAGTGACATGGCTCTTGTTAGGAAGTGCTGTGACTCTCTTGGATCATAGAAGTTCTATAACTAGCTATAATATGGAACTGGGCTTTACTGACGGTGAGCGGGACAAGAAAAAGTTTTAATGCATCATGATGTTTAACCAGCCTAAATGTAAGACACTTCTAGATAAACACTGAGGCACCTCCACTTTTTTCCCTCCTGCTTAAAGCTGGCCTAAATGTGTGCAAGGCATTATAGCCCTGCACAGCCAGAGTACGTGCCATTGATTTAAATCAAACCAAATCTCTGTCACTGTGTAGCTGGGTACATCCTACAGTTTGACTAGGGCTTGTAGGGAGTGCAGTGTTTTGTTTAGGCTCTTTGCATCGATCTGTAACACCTTCATATTATCTTTTCTCATATAGTTAAGCTCGTAGGTATATCTGGTTGGCATTGACTAAAAAAGGCAATATGGGGGTAAATAATGTCTTAGACAAATATTAAAAGTGCAGACCATGACTTGTAAAATAGCTCGGTCTTTTGATTATGTCCTCTGAGGCTGACTTGTAACCCCTTTACATGACACCAAAAGCAATGCAAATTATTGAAGTCAATTATTTTTTGCTCATATTGCAGTATCATGTGTTCAAACAGTTCAGCCTTATCTTTTTTTCACTTATGCTGCATTTGGGGTTTTTTTGTTGTTTTTTTTTTCTTGTGTCACATCTAATGCCTTCGCTGAGGCATAATGCAGAAATGGTGAGCATTTTACAAGTAAGACATGCAATATTACTATGGTCTGTGTCATGTTTAATTTCGCTGTGTTATCACAACAGTCTTTCAGTTAAAGTAGCTCCCTTGAATTGTTTGCAAATATGTTGTTTCGTGCTTTTCGTAACACAGGCTGGGACCTTGGTTTCCTGCAAGAGTGCTAATTCACAATGTGCACAGAGTATACTAAATCTATTAGCATTTTTACTTTTAACACTTTATGGTTGCTGTCACCCCTAGCTTGCTCCTTGATAGGTTCATAAGTTCATAGGAGGTTACTATGCTAATGGCCCATGAGCCTTTACAAGCCTAGCCATGTTATACTCATGTTCCCTAAATGACCTTGGTTAGATGGTTGTTCTTCACAGAGTGAATCTATGATCAGCACTGACTGCCCCTGTTCATGAGGGACATAGGTTCCACCCCCAGGGTGAATTTATGGTCTCCCATCCAATTGTCTAGGTGTGCTTGAATGTGTTATTGAGGAACGCTGCTTCTCATGAATTGGGAGTTTATTCTGCCCCTGCAGCATATTCTGTTAATGTCACAGGCTAGGTTGAGTGACTCTTGTCCCATGTGACTTGCAGACGTGCAACATTTCTATTACAGAAGGGTCAGAGACTACCCTGTAGGCCAGGTACAGGTCACCTGTCAGAAACCTGTAGGTTACAAGAGTACAGTGACACGGCTTTCAGTCTTTCCATGTAGGTTACATTTTGGAGGCCCTGAATTTTCTTTGTGAGCAACCTCTGCAGTCTCTCCAGCTGTTGCAGGTGTCTGGTGAGGTACATGCAAAAGGGAGCGTTGTACTTTATTAGTGATCTGATGAGAGCTGAGTACAGAGGAGCTATAACATACTTATTCTTGGATGCGATGCCCTTAATTATGAGATATGCAATGAAGAAGGCTTTCTTTACCACTATGGACACATGGTGATCAAAGTTTGGATTGCTATCAAATTGTGTTCCCAAATCTCACACCATTGGGTTTGAGCTTAGAGGGGTTCTGTTCATATTGCAATTTGCAGGGATTTCCTGTTTGCCAAAGGGGATAATAATGCATTTTTTTTTTGCATTTAGTTTTTGTCTGTGGCTTCGACACCAATCATTTGTCTGTTAGACCCTTTTTTAATATGTTAACATCATTTGGGGACTCAGCGATTGTGCCCAGTTTGGAATCATCAGCATACCTGGTAAGCCACAGGTCATCTGCTTTTGCCTGGATGTCTGAAAAATAGATTCCAAACAGTAGAGGGCCCAGCTCAGATCCCTGTGATACGCCACTGGTAATTGGTCTACTGGTAGAGGTGGAATCCCCAACTTTGACAGTATGCATTGTGTCAGTGAGCCAGTTGGCTACCCATCTAGTGCCATGTGTGTGAATCCCAAGCTGGGAGAGTTTCTCAATGAAACCTGAGGGGACAATTGTGCCAAAATTTCTTGGCTAAGTCAAAATGGTCAGTATGTGCTGTTTTGCCTTCACCCAGGGCTTTGGTCACATTCTTGAAGAAGTCCATCAGGTTCAATAAGCATGGCCTACCCTTAACAAAGCCAAACTGTGTCAGGTCAAGAGTTTGAAGGTCACCTGTGTGCTTGTTGATAGATTCATGATGATTCTTTCCATGGCCTTGCAGATAAGGCTGGTTAGGCTGATGAGTCTGTAGTTCCCAGGGTCGGTTAATGGACCCCCTTTGTGCAAGGGGATTACTCTTACTGTTATACACTCCGCTGGAACACAGTCTTTGCTCAGGCTGAAGATAGAGAGACTATCAAGTGGTTCCATTAGGTCTTGTTTTAGATTGTTTAGTAACCAGCCTGGGATGTTAACTGGTCCCATAGTGGCTATGTTTCTGGCCTTGAAGAGCAGGGATATTACCTGCTCTTGGAAAGGACTGGTGTCAGGCATGCTTTGTGGTATGGCTGGTGGGGACAGGAGGGTGAAGTTTACACCAAATCTGTCAGCCAGCAGCTTGGCAGGTACCGCCCACTATATGCTTGGCACTAGCTGGTCATTTTGTTTTTGATTTTTGTCTGTAGCTAAAGAATGCCTTATGATTATCCTTAGCTAGGGATGATAATTAAGCTTCATAACTAGCTTTAGAGGACATTCAAAGATATCTGATTTGTTTGTTCAAGTTGTGGAGGATATTCTTCTTCTGCTAAGTAAGTACCCTCTTTTTCTTAAACATCAGTTTCTTCCTTTTGTTATATAATCTGTTCATACTTGAGGTCTGCCAGGCTGGCCTGTTGTTTTCAGGAGGACTTGGTTTTGATCTGGTCAGGTACAGCAATGTTTATACAGTTGTTTAGGTGGTTATACAGGGCATTTGTGTGCACCTCTGCATAGGAGTCATTATTGGCTGTGTTAGCAGGGGGTTTGAAACTTTTTATATCATCACCTAGTAGGCTGCAGTTTGCTTTGGAGACATTTTTCAGATTTTTTGCTCCTGTGGGGGTGTCCATTCTGATCATTACTTCAGAAGAGACAGATTTATCATCTGACCTTACCAGGAAGGGCAACACACAGGGGACAGTGCAGTGACCCCCCCCCCCATGCCCACATGTTGGTGAATACTAAGTCTAAGACATTTGAGCCCCTTGAGAGGGTGCAGACTAGTTGTTCCAGGGAATTTGTACTGACAAAGTCCAGGAACCTCAGGGTGAGCATGTTTGTACTCATGTATGTCACCCAATCAATAGAAGGATAGTTGAAATCTCCCATGACCAAAGAGTCTGGCTGTATAGTGAGTGACTCTAGTAAGTGCAGGTAGGTGGTGGGCTTCTTTTGGTTCATGGTGGGGGACCTCTAGCTAACAGTGATGTGGTAGAGTGCTTTACCTATAATTATTT
>NC_056741.1:32624890-32652390 GCF_019279795.1 Protopterus annectens
GCACGATTCAAGATTACGCAAAACACTCTCAGGAGGAACTTGGCAGTACTAAGAAGGCAAAGCCCGAAGTTAGATAAGAATGATAAAGTTGATAGGCGGCAGAAAAGTAAACATACTGGATGAATCTCCATATCCTTATATAGTGTAATAGTTTGTATCTAGTATTTCTTCTACACAGTGTCAAAAAGATGCACTTAGTGCATATTAGTATGTATTTAGGACACTTTTTAGGGTGGCATGGAATGTGTTGTCTGTTTTCTTGACAGTATTTTTCCACTTGCACCTTCCATGATGGGGGGGGGGGGGGGCAAAGCTTAGATGCTTCCAATTTTTTTAATTATTTTTTCATTCTCTCTCTGAGCTCTGTTACCAGCTGGCTGTAGATCAGATTAATATGCATCAAGAAGGCCAAGAATGAATGCTGGACCTGCTTCAAGACCTAATTGTCTCTATCTGTCTTCTATTGCTTATCTGGGAAAATAAAATGGTAATGAGCTATGGATGACTTACCTCCTGTTGACTGCAGTTATCAGTCTTGCAGCATTTGACAGCGTGTTCTGATGCCCTCAGCACATCATATATTTTGGGAAGTCTTTCAGGCTATTTGTAGCTGCAGGTGAGTCTTACCTCATTATTAGCAGCTTATTATATTAAACAAGCATATTTTAAGTGATTGTGACATGGTCAGCCTCTGGCCATTGTCCAGAATGAACATCAACAATACAGGAATAATGATTTCCTAACACAAAGCTGTCTGCCATGCTTAGTAAGTCTATTTTTTAATTACATGTTAATCATATAAGCCCACTAGTTAAATCCACTAACACTATCTAGTTAAGTGACTTATGCAGTCACCCATTAGCGTGGAAAAAATCAAACCTGGTACCTTGGACACAGGAAACAATTCAACAGTTCATTAATAGCTTATTGCTTTAGAGTAACTGTCAGACAGGTTTGTAAGCAGAATGATCTAAACTTTTTAAAATACATTCATTGTGTGCATTTTTTATTATTCCAAGAGGCTCTAATCTTTTTTGGCTTAATATATTTTGCTCTCATTCATACACATCCCTGTCATTAAGGGCTGCATTTATTTTCCATAAAAACTGAAAATACACTTTTTTCCCCTCTTTTATTTGTAATATAAGAGGCCAGCTGGTTAGTGAGTAGAATAACTTTCTGAATAATGAATCCATTGACTGTTTACACTGCAAGGGTTGTGGAAAAGATATGCATGTCATTTGATAACAATGGACTGTAGGGGATGGTGAGGTAAATAGAAATTCACAAAAGGCCATTTATAGATAAAAAGACAAGAGGGACTGTGAAGCATTTCTAAAGGAGATAGCAACATTAATACTTTATTCATGGCATAAGATTATGACAGGCCCACTGAGTAATAAAGCAATTGCAATCTGATTATAGAGCTGGACTTGATATTAAGTCTGCTGCATTATGAGCTAATAAATAATTAGTGTACTTCCCTGGAACATAAACACAACACCACTGTTCTCATTTTACAGCTAAATGAGGTGTCGCACAGAGATGAACACTCCATTGTCCTCAGCAAATTAGTATGTGCAGGACTTGGCTGGTGCAGATAGGAATGAATTAGCAGGCTGTCTCTCTCAATGATACTCAGAAATAAAGGACGAAGGCTTATGTCCTCATCTTGCATTACTATCTCCAACTGCAAAGCACAAAGTTCAGTCCCAGGGTCTTTTTTATTTACTGTTTATGTCAGTGGCAGGTATTGAAGTGTCTGTTTTGCTAACCTTGTCTACACTGATGATTCGGTGTTGTACACAGCAAACTCGTCTACTAAAATGCATATGCTATAATGTGTAACAGTGGACATGCATTTCACTAACAGTTTTCTTAACAATCCCCATAACTGCTAGTCTCTTTTTTAGCCATATTAGTGTAGATAAGTTCCCCTAAGGTGTAAGAAGATGACGGTAGGGTTAAGGAATCCAGTGTGTCAGACCAATGCAGTGTCTGCAAAGTATATATCTAGGTAATTTGAAGCCATATGCTGAAACATCATGTCTGTTATTTGATATTACAGCTAAACATCCACAGACTTCTAAATATTCAATTTTACTGAATTCATTGTCCAATATCTGTGTTTACAATGAAATCAAGGCAAAAAAGAAATCTCAACAGGATATCAATCCACCACAAAAAATGGGCACACACACACGCACACACACGCTCGCACACATCTATACGCGCGCATGCACATGCACATACATGAGCGCGTGTGCATGTACGCACATACACGCACACACATACACACACATGAGCTATTGCCGGAGTGCACATGCATAAACATATGTATACTATGTTCTGTTTAGTGGACTGACAGTTTGCCTAACAGTATGTCTTTGAAGTGTGCGAGAAAGAGACTACGTGTTAAAAAAAGACAGATAAAGAAAAGATAGGCAAACTCTACAAAGAAGACGCTCTGCCAGGAAACAAACCGGGGAACCAAAATCTGTGCTATAACTGAAAAGCACTGTACTAATGGTATTTCTAAAACTCAATTCATAATTGAAATCAAAAGGTTAAAAGAAAGTAAAGGGGGATTTTTTGTAAAATCTTTATTAAATATGACTTTTTTGAAAGAGACATGACTGTAACAGAAAAGAAAACAACCCATAACAACATTTCCATTATTAGTTTTGTGTGGTATACATGTGTTTTCTTTTTGGCAATTTTCATTCACTCCAACATTACATAGATTACTCACTTTTTACCTACCCTTAAATTTCACTCCTGTAGATTATCTTGCCTGTATTGTTCTCAAAATTTCCATTTATTTCTAGGTAATGTGTTCCTTCTCTTTGTTAAAGATCCCACATCCAGTTATTGTATCTCCTTGTGCTTCATTTAGTGAGATATTATTCATGCTATATGTTTTGTTGTTTTATTGTTTAATATTAAAATGTTTTTTTTTCTGCTTTTATAACTAATTCATTTCTATATATTGTCTGTGGGTACATCTGCAATTCTTGTTCTGTGGAAGATCTTCTCAACCAACGAAGTATGGTCAGTAACCATAACGTTAAGCTGTGTACAAATGGTCAGTAACTATAACGTTAATATGTGTACACTGGTCTCCAACAGTTTTGTGGGTTGCTGTACACTTCCTTGTGCTCTCACATTTGTTGAGTTTTTCTACTGAGATACTTTCAGCATGTGCTTTCACACTTCTTTTTATTTTTATCATTTGACTGTTGTTATCCCACTGAGTATGGATACTCACATAATTGTGTGTCTCAACTTTCCAGTTATTCTTCTGTCGGCACAAGGAAAGGTTACAGATGCAGATGAGCATGACACAAAAATTGTAAATAACAAAAATAAATTAAATAAATAAGTCAGTAAATAAATAAATAGATGAATGAACAAATGCAATCAAGCAAGTTCAATGTTTAGCTGAAAAAATATATACAGAATTTTCTCTGCACTAAAATTGGAAAAACAGGAATAATCCACTGTATGTTATCCCTATATCTATTATTCCTTTACTGAACACCCCTCCTGGCTTCAAACCCTAAACAATAAAATATGAGTGATTCTTCTTCCCTCCTCTGGTACCAAAATGTCCACTGTAGTCCCCTAGTCACAGCAAACTGGTTACCTACCATATCCTCTGACGTGTATGTTAATCTGTGGATTACTGTATCTCAGCTATTACTGGGATCTGGTCCATGCCCTCATTTCTTCCTCATCAATGTGACCACTGTACTTTGGTTGCTTTCTTTGTCAGTCAGTTGTTCTCAAAGACTGGAATGTGTTCTCTTATTTTATTGGGTGGTGCAGTGGTGCAGTGGTTAGTGTTGTCGCCTCACAGCAAGAGGCTCTCCAGTTTGGTTCTTGGCTGGGGTGCCTTCTGTGTGGGGTTTGCATGTCCTCCCTGTGTTCAAGTGGGTTTTCTCTGGGTACTCTGGTTTCCTCCCACATTCCAAAGACATGTGTCTGGAGTGTTTCTTCCCGGGCCTCTGCTGAAACCTTTTTCGGTCCCAGTTGGACTTTCCCAGTAAACAAATGTTAAATAAATCTGCTTTTAAAATTCTGTTACTATCACCAGCAAAAATTGGAAACACTTGAAATCAGTCTCATTTTAGAGAAGACTCGAGGACATTACTGACCCTTCTGCGGTGTACATGATAATTATTAAAACCATTCATGAGCTACAAGTATTTTAGGTTTCTCTCAGCAAAGACCAGCCAATGTGCAGCTGAAAGCATTTACTTTATTATATTGTATTTTCCATTTATTTACCAGGCTAGAACACTGAACAAAATGGACTATTTTTAGGCTTAGCATGGAATGTTACAATAAAGAGTGATGCAAACAGCAATTACATTGTTGAGAACAGAAGTGCACACATATATTGAGTTCCATAAATGCAGTCAATGACTAAACTAACAGACATAGTTTCTTTACATAACTCTTTCCATAATACATTCATGAAGTGTGCACTTTTTACAAAGTGTGCAGTTTGTAGGGTAGGATGAGAAGGGGTAGGATGGGAAGGGTGGGATCATGACACGACAGACCACAATGCTTTGCCAGAGATGGTCTGCACCTGTTGCCCCTGGGATGCAAACCAGAAATGGTCTGCACCTGTCGCCCCTGAGATTCAAATCAGAGATGGCCTGCACCTGTCGCCCCTGGGATGCAAACCAGAGATGGCCTGCACCTGTTGTCCCTGTGATTCAAACCAGAGATGGCCTGCACCTGTCGTCCCTGGGAAGCAAACCAGAGATGGCCTGCACCTGTCACCCCTGGGATTCATGCTACTGGCTAAGGCTCTTGCCACCCCTATAGTGCCTTTTTTAGGCAAAGTTCAAAGCACAAAACCACCACCTTAACAGGTACAAGCATGCAAAATCTGAAGGTAATGCTACTCAATGCTAAACCTCAAAATGCACTCTCTCGAGGCACTCCTAAAAATGGAGAACATCGATATCTGTGCAGTAACTGAGACCTGGTTCAAGGCTTCAGAGAGCACCCCTGCAATACCAGGCTACAACTCTTGCTACACTTTTCGGCCACCAAACCAGGACCGAAACACTAAAGGTGGAGTTGTGTCCATATTCACCAAGGATACTCACAACACCAGGTTAATTGCCCAACACAATGCATCTGAAATTCTCCAGGTGCAACTAACACTAGGTAAGACTGCAATCCAAATTGTAGCTTGCTACAGATCCCCCACCATGCCCCAAGATTCTCACTACACCTTTCTAAACATACTGGAAAATATTAAAAAACAACCAAACATCCTAATACTGGGTGATTACAACTACCCTGCCATTAACTGGGAAAACTACTCATGTACCAACACCTTTGCCCAATGGTTCTTGGAATTCATAAATTCCAATGCCCTGGATCAACTAATATTTAGTCCCACCAGGGGCTCCAATATCCTAGACATGGTCATTACCAACTTGGGAAATTGATGCTCCACACCTATGGTCACCCCCTCGTTGGTCAGCTCTGACCATAAGCTAGTCACCCTTGAAATCCACATCCCACCCCCATCCCTTAGGTAGGAAATCTCCATAAAAAACTTCTCCAAAGCCAACTTCATGCTACTCAAGTCAGAAGTGACAAACTTCATGACATCCATGCAGATGGGAACTGAAAGTTTGACTGCTGAATCCTACACTAAGACACTGTAAGAGCACATCTACTCATGCATGAATCGTGCCATTCCCAATAGAACCAAGACACTCTCCTCCAAAAAAGGAAGCCATTCTCGTGGACCCTTGCCATAAACAAACTTTACAACAAAAGGAAAAAACTGTTGCAGGAAAGAAGAAAATCCCAGGATGCAAAAAACTCCCTTACCAGCCTCAGTAAGAAGCTGAGATCCCTCATAAAATCCTCCAAAGCTACTTACAAAAATAAAATTGCCAAAGATTCCGAAGACATCCACAAGGCATTCTATAGTTATGTCAAGAATCTAAATGGCAATTCTCAGATCTGCTCTGAGCTACAACAGAATGGCATTAAATATACTGATCCCAAGGATATTGTCAAGATCCTGGCAGATCGATTCAGAGCAAACTTCACCCCCCTTTCACCCCCTAAAGTGCCCATCTCAATGCTGAAAGATTACCAAATTCTGGTAATAACAGCCACACAGGTAAAAAACACACTCTCTAAAGCTAAGAATATAGCATCCATGGGACCAGACGACATCCCAGGATGTGTACTACATGAACTACAAAATTAACTGGCACCTCACCTAAGTGTCATGTTTAACCATAGCCTCACCTCAGACTTCGTGTCCGCTGAATGGTGCACAGCTACAGTTATTCCAGTACACAAGGGGGGATCCACCTTGGATCCCGGGGAACTACTGCCCCATCAGTCTGATGAGCCTGATCTGCAAGGCCATGGAACACATTATCATGGAACTTATAAACAAAGACATTGGCAACCTTCAAACACTGGACCACACACAGTTTGGGTTCGTGAAGGGTCGATCTTGTCTCCTGAACCTGATTGACTTCTTCAAATCAGTCTCCAGAGCCATGGACAAGGGTAAGGTGGTCCACACAGCCTATCTGGACCTCGCCAAGGCCTTCAACACCATCTCCCACTCTGGAATCATAGATAAACTTACTAAGCTTGGCATTAATCCCTACGTCACTTGATGGGTTGCCAACTGGTTTACTGACAGAGCCCACACTGTAAAAGTAGCCAACTCCAAATCCAGCTCCAGACAAGTGACAAGTGGAGTACTTCAGAGTTTAGTCCTGGGGCCACTCTTATTTGACACCTACTTCTATGAAGTACAAGCCAACACTAAGGGACTCTGGCTTACAAAGTTCGCAGATGACTGCAAACTGGGAGCCATTATTGAATCCCCAAATGATGTGGATATTCTATAAAAGGGCCTTACAGAAACAGATGCTTGGTGCCAGAGCCATGGGCTCAAGCTCAATGCCAATAAATGTATAGTTATCCCCTTTGGGAAAAACATGTATCCAGGAATTACCACATAGGTGGCAGTACACTAAACACCAAAAGTGTGATAAGAGACTTAGGGACACAGGTGGACAGTGGTCTCACCTTCAATAACCACATTGCCACAATGGTCAGGAATTCCTTCTACGTGGCACACCTCATCACTAATGGCTTTTCATCCAGGAAAAAGGAGGTAATTGTCCCACTGTACTCATCCCTCATTAGACCCATTATAGAATACAATGCCTCATTTGGTATGTACCTCTCAAGACATCTGCAACAACTGGAAAGGCCACAGAAATACCTCAATAAAAGAATCACAAATCTAAAGCAGATCTAAAACAACTCCACCTATACTCTGTCGCAAATTGTCTACTCAGAGGCGATCTCTATTTAACATACAAGGCCATGTCATACCCAGAGCTGTTGGACATGCTACACTTAAAGAAATCCCAATCCCTCCGAGACACATGCTCCAGGGATCTAATCTTTGTCATCACAATGAACAAAATGTGCTGAAGGGATACGTTCCTGACACAGAGACACCCCAGACTCTGGAATAGCCTGCCCATACATGTCAAGCAGAATGCCTCTTTGGCCCTCTTCAAAAGGAGCCGTGATGATTTGATGGGAGATAGGAAATTCACCCTGGGCATCATGTCAGTCACCATGCTAGACAGGCTTCCAGGGAAGTAAATACTGTGGGAAGAAATAGCCAGGGAATTGTTATGGCTAGGCTTGTATAGGCCCTAGGGCCAATAGCCTAGTACCAACCTATGAACCTATGAACCTATGAGATCTTATTAAAGGATGATTAGTAATTGTTCAGAAGGAGACAGAGGCATGATCCTAGTTGCAAGACATTATAGACTACCTTTATATTTACTGAGGCATGATCTTAGTTGTAAGACATTACAAACTACCTTTATATTTACTGGACGTACCCTTAAACATCAAGAGATTGCAGTCAACAGTAAATCAGATGTCAATTAATTTCTCTGTCTCTCTCTTTCTGTGAATCAGAAGAACAACCCCCTGCGTCTCTCTGGAATGTGCTAATTGGCTTTCAGATGACTTTACAGCAAAGGTTCACAGATTTTGTCACTGTGAGCTCCCTTAAACCACAAAAAAGTCCTTCATCTTCACCATGGAAACAAAAATACACTGAACTTTACTGAAACCCCCAAGACTCGGCCAAACATGCACAGAACTGAAGTAAGCAACATTTGGCATCATAATTTGCTCTTTTGCTACTGAATTGCAGGCATGAAATATATAACTTTTGTCTGGTGTGCATTTAACTCTATACCCTGATCTGTCATAGAAACAATACCAAATAGTTACCGTTTTGCATAGATATTTTCTCACTTGCTTGAGCCTAACGTAAAACCAGTTTGTAGCCCCTGCAGGTTGACTGGAATCCATATTCGAGAAACACTTCCTTAGTGAAGCCCAGAAGCTTTGTACCTCCATCCATAAGTTAACCAGTAAACCCTGCAGCAGAAATTACAAATGTAAAAAACAAAATAGTTTTCTTGGAAACAAATACTGAATTTTAGTAAAAAAGGTAAGTGCTTTTGCCCCGGTCCACTTCAGTAAACACATCACACCAAATGACATTTGACGACCTTTATTAAAATTTCATAACATAACTTTGATAACCAATATTTATTACTTACAGATGATAGTATTGTTGATTTTAATCACAGCATAAACATCCATGTAATGTTAATCAGGACAGTGTAACCTTATTCATCCTGACCCCTCACTTTAATTATGAAGCAGCGTCCAACAACTTACTTCATATCCCATTTATTGAATTACACATCCAACCCATTAAGTCAGGGCAGTGTGACCTTACTCACCCTGACCCAGTAAGCAGCATCCATACCTCTACTCACTTGCTTATGAAGCAGCGTCCAACAACTCACTTCATATCCCATTTATTGAATTACGCCTCCAACCCAATAATCAATGTCCTTACCTCTATTTGCTTAATTATCAACCAACCTCTAACTGCTCACTTTCCTCTCCCCACTCATTGAAATGAACATCCAAAGACCAGTGGGGGGGGGCAGAAGAGGGCAAGCCTGTCCCTCTTCTCCACCCAAACTGAATAAAAGACTCCACAATCCCCACCAATCCACCAAAAAGAGGGAGGGAGGGTGGATAGCACGTCCACACCAAAATGTAATGCGTTACCCAGCTACACTTTCCTAAACCTCTTAAGCCCTTCCCTACCCATACCTCATTTCCTCCCCATCATCCCTTGTTCCATTTAACTCTTACATCCCCCTCACCCTCTTGAATCCTACTAATATATTTATCTAACCCCCTTCTGAAGATGTTCCTGGACAAATTGGTTTGTAGCCAAACCTCATTTGTTCCTCACAGTAATGGAACTCCTTCAGATCCTATCCATAAGTGTTTACTCAGAACATTGCCCAGCACACCGATTCATTCCATTACCCACTCCCTGTAACCTTTTTCCACAAATCATTAAAGACACACAATTCAGCAGACCACTACCACAAACTGAAGAAATACTGGTGAAAAACAAATGAAAGGCCCAAGGAAACAAACTGCTGTAGATGAAATCCACAAGAACTTTAATCCAGAAGCCTTTTGAAATAAAAACTTGTTTAAAACAATATTGAAACAAAGGGCTTGTCTAATTTGAATTCTAAGTTTTATTATTTGTATTTTATATGTTTTACTTTTAAAAATTACAAACATTGGTAGGCAATTATATTGTGAGGTGGAGTTCAGGGAAGAGTTAAGACAGGCACTGGGTGGCAATGAAGAGTTACCGAATAGCTGGGTAACTACAGCAGAGCTAGTAAGGGAGACTGCTAGGAAGGTGCTTGGTGTGACATCTGGATAGAGGAAGGAGGACAAGGAGACATGGTGGTGGAATGAGGAAATACAGGGGAGTATACAGAAGAAGAGGCTGGTGAAGAAGAAGTGGGATTGTCAAAGAGATGAAGAAAGTAGACATGAGTATAAGGAGATGAGATGCATGGCAAAGAGAGAGGTGGCGAAAGCTAAGGATAAGGCATATGGAGAGTTGTATGAGAAATTGGACACTAAAGAGGGAGAAAATGACCTGTATCAAATGGCTAGACAGAGGGACAGAGCTGGGAAAGATGTGCTGCAGGTAAGGGTGATAAAGGATAGTGAGGGAAACAAACTCACAAGTGAGGAGAGTGTGTTGAGTTGATGGAAAGAGTACTTTGAAGGGCTGATGAATGAAGAGAATGAGAGAGAGAGAAGGTTGGATGATGTGGGGATAGCGAATCAGGAAGTGAAGCAGATTAGCAAGGAGGAAGTAAGGACAGCTATGAAGAGGATGAAGAATGGAAAGGCTGTTGGCTCAGATGACATACCAGTGGAAGCATGAAGGTGCTTAGGAGAAATGGCAGTGGAATTTTTAACCAGATTGTATAATGAAATTTTGGAAAGTCAGAGGATGCCTGAGGAGTGGAGAAAAGTGTTTTGGTACCTATCTTTAAGAATAAGGGTGATGTGCAGAGCTGCAGTAACTACAGAGGGATAACATTGATCGGTCACAGCTTGAAGTTATGGGAAAGAGTAGTGGAAGCTAGGTTAAGGAGGGAGGTGATGATTACTGATCCGCAGTATGGTTTCATGCCAGGAAAGAGCACTACAGATGCAATATTTGCTCTGAGAGTGTTGTTGGAGAAATACAGAGAAGGTCAGAAGGAGTTGCATTGTGTCTTTGTGGACTTAGAGAAAGCATATGACAGGGTGCCTAGAGAGGAGTTGTGGTATTGTATGAGGAAGTCAGGAGTGGCAGAGAAGTATGTAAGAGTGGTACAGTATATATACAAGGGTAGTGTGACATTGGTGAGGACTGTGGTGGGAGTGACAGATATGTTTAAAGTGGAGGTGGGATTACATCAAGGATCAGCTCTGAGCCCTTTCTTATTTGCAGTGGTGATGGACAGGTTGACAGATGAGATTAGACAGGAGGCCCCGTGGACTATGATGTTTGCAGATGACATTGTGATATGTAGTGAGAGTAGGGACCAGGTTGAGGAAACCCTGGAGAGGTGGAGATATGCTTTAGAGAGGAGAGGAATGAAGGTCAGCAGGGCTAAGGCAGAATATATGTGTGTAAATGAGAGGGAGGGTAGAGGAATGGTGAGGATGCAGGGAGTAGAGTTGGTAAAGGTAGATGAGTTTAAGTACTTGGGATCAACAGTTCAGAGTAATGGTGAGTGTGGAAGAGAGGTGAAGAAAAGAGTACAGGCAGGGTGGAATGGGTGGAGAAGAGTGTCAGGAGTGATTTGTGACAGACGGGTACCAATAAGAGTGAAAGGGAAGGTCTACAAGAGGGTAGTGAGATCAGCTATGTTATATGGGTTGGAGTTGGTAGCATTGTCGAAAAGGCAGGAGTCAGAGCTGGATGTGGCAGAGTTAAAGATTTTAAGATTTGTACTGGGTGTGACCAGGATGGACAGGATTAGGAATCAGTATATTAGAGGGTCAGCTCAGGTTGGACAGTTTGGAGACAAAGCAAGAGAGGCGAGATTGCGTTGCTTTGCACATGTGCTGAGGAGGGATGCTGGGTATATTGGGAAAAGGATGCTAAGGATGGAGCTGCCATGTAAGAGGAAAAGAGGAAGGCCTAAGATGAGGTTTATAGATGTGGTGAGAGAGGACATGCAGGCGGTTGGTGTGAAAGAGCATGATGCAGAGGACAGGAAGAAATGGAAACGGATGATCCGCTGTGGCGACCCCTAATGGGAACAGCCAAAAGAAGATGATGATGGTAGGCAATTATATTAATATGTTGATCTAGGTCTCAACTTAGTAGTAAAATTATATTTAAAATTGTTTTTATTACAGTCTTTTATAAGTATAATGATAGATACTGTTTTATTAATTATTGTTTTAGATCTGTGATTTCTTATTTCTAGTGATATAGCTTTATTTTTGTAGATTATTTAATGACTCTAACTGCATCAATTGTAAATATAATTGTGATTGGTTGTTTAAGTTCACCATGAGGGTACTTAAGCTTGATTGTTGTGTTTGTATACAACTCTGATGATTCCAGTGGAATCCAAGGTGAAAGCGTTTAGTTGTTGGTCGATTTTCTACTCCGATTGTCATTAAACTGACTCAATACTATTTACAAAAGCTGCAGCAAAGAATAAATTACAGAAAATACAAACAGACTGCATTCCCCATATAACAAAAAAATAAAAGCAAAACTATGCAAATACATGCCTTATATTTAGGGCTCATCTCTTCAATCAATGCTTTTAACTTAAACAAACATGTTATTAAAACATGTTCATTAAGTCCAGGCAGATTATTGGCATTCAAACACAGCTGTCAATATAATTCACGGTTTTCCAGTAATAAGAACCATGGACTGTCATTATTTTTAAAATGCAGTTGTTCCAAAATGCAAAGTTTGAATGTACGGTGTGGGTGACATTTTATGTGTTTGTAGAGGTTGTTAGTCTCTTTTCTCATTTTGATTTCATATAAATATTCATATACTCTGTCCATCATTCTCATGTCCATTTTTCCTATGTAGAAACAGGGGCAGAACATACATAGTGCACAATATGTCACCTTTGCTGTACAAATATTGAATCTGTTTTTTTATAGGGACCACTGAGTTGTTCAATGTAATTTCATGGCACACCAGAATATTGGGGAAGTAGGGACAACAACCGCACTTTTTCATCCCCATAAATTCAATGTTTTGTCTGTGCTGGTGTTTGGACCATCTACATTCTAATTTTGTTTACAGATTCCTACCTCTTTTGAATGTCACTCGTGGACCTGGCCCCACATAATCACAAATGGTATTCTCTTCTAGGAGAAGACACTAATTATTTTGCAGGATAGAGTTCATGGAGAGACCTTCAGTAGAATAAGTTGTAATAAAAGAATTCCTGAAGTTTTCTGTGATTGTTTTCGCAGTCTCACCAGTGAGAGTAATGATGTGAACATAGCTTACCTGGATATATGGTCGGCCAAGGACAATACAAACAGAAGACTCACCTCCAAAATCTATAGGAAACCCACATATTCAAACAATTTTCTCCATTTTTGACAGTTTGCACCCTATAACACAGAAAAGGGCAGTGGTGAAGGGGCAGTTTATGATGGCAGCTCGAATGACCACAGAAGATACTGCCTTTTGGGATGAGTGCATATTGCTGAAAACCATGCTTTTAAAACATGGCTATCCTACAACATTTGTAGCTAAATTGATGTTAGAGGTGATTAATAAATGTGTGTCTCATCATTTTGTGCAAATTTTGGGAGACCCTTGTGTGACTAACATTGGAAGTGAGGAATTCCTAGATGGTCGGGGTACAATATCAATACCAACCATGGCTGAGACTATGAAAACCATCACAGAAACCTTCTCCCTACACTACTACACTTTCTTGCTTACCTACACTGATTTTCTCCCAAAACGTATGACTATTTTATTATCATTTCATTGAATAGTACTTTAATGAAAATGAAAATTTTGAAATAATTTAACTGATGACTAATTGACTGAAAACCAGTTTGACTGAAGCCCAGTTCACTGAATCACAATAATTGAAAATATTCAGCATATGAAAATGCAACATAAAATAATGTTTTTGAAGGTGGGCAAGCTACTCGGCATCCCCCACCTAGGGTTACCACCTGTTCCACTTTGTGAGGGACAGTCCCTCTTTGGGCAGTTATGTCCTGACAAAAAATTGTAAAAATGGCAAATGTCCTGAGATTTTAGGACAAAATTATTTCCTATATTTTATGTAATAGTTGCATAAAACAGTTATTCTGTAACTAAAATGCCTAAATGTTATAAGAAACAGAATAAGCAACTAAAATGCTACAAGAATAAGCTTTTATTTAGGCAAAAAAGTTAAGTTCTAACCTTTGTCCTGACCGTGGGTATGTGTCGGCCTGTAAAATCTGATGTTTTTACTATAAATGTCCCACTTTGGCCATTTGAAAAGGTGGCAACCCTACCCCCACCCATTTAAATATATGTAATGACTCCACGACTGCGCAACCATTTAAGAAAAGAAAAAACACCGTACATAGTGAATCAGTGATGAGGTACCACTTGTTGATTATTGTAAATATTTTTGGTATAACTTGTACTAGTCCAAGTTTGAAGCCTCTCTCCCAGGGCCTCCATTGAAAATGGACTTTGCTCAGATAAACTATCCCAGTCAATAAATGTAAAATAAATAAAATAAAATAAATTATATTCTGTAATTTCAAAAGTAGATAAACTCCCCATGAGATAAACTGTGCCAGTGAACAAACACAAAGCAATATAAAACATGAACAGGCACAGAAACATAACCAGAGGCATAAAATCAAATGTTTTAATCAGGTAGGTAAGTGCTTTCACACTGTCAAATAGTACTTCATCAGACCATCCAGAATACACATGCATCACTTCCTTTTATACAAAACAGATTAATCACATAAATTTAAAAGAACCACTCAGCTTTGAAGACATAAATTAGTAACTCAGATACATGCTCATTATTTAAAAAGACCACATGGTTTTAAAATGGGTTTTATAGAAACTCTTTCATTTAAACCCTGCAACTTATCTGCTTGCAATAATATGATGCAATGCAATTCACGGGCATCAGTAAAATTTTTAACATCACCACCTCATTCACTTACACTTATAATTTCAATCACTCTAAATCTAAAAGTATGTTCAGCCCCATTTTCCATACAATGTCTAGCTAATGCATTATGAGCATTATCATTTCTTATATTGTAACAATGCTCCCTAATTCGTTCCATTAATGACCTATTGGTTTTTCCAATGTAAAAACAACAGCATGACACACAACAAGCCATATATATCAAATTTCTAGTACGATAGTTAGCCTTTATATTGTCGATGTACACTGGATGGGTAAAACAAACAGATGTATCAATGTATGTAGAAAAATTACATGTTGTACATCCATGAGTTCCCGTAGAACCACTCACTCTATTATTAATAACAACCTAATTTCTACGTTTATAACAGAGCTGCCTTTTAAGTGACTTCTTATTTTTAAAAACAAAGTGGGGTCTCCTTCCTACGATCTCTGCAATCTGGTCATCAAGATTCATAATAGACCAGTTTTATTTTATAATATCCATAATATCTGTCATGTCACTGCTATAATAAAGGGGAAATGGTACACTAAATGTAATATTAACATGGATGTGTCTAAGTTTCTTGTCCAAGGCTTGACTTGAGAAATATGGTCTCACCCTTCCCTTTCTTTGTATACCACTCTTTCTCATATTTATATCCACTTCTCTTGCATTATATCCCCTTTCACTAAATTCTTTCCTTAACATAACCATATCACTCTTATAGGTGTCCTCATGGTTATTCAATCTTGAAATTCTCACACTTTGGCCTTTAATAATCTTTTTAAAAATATGGCCCGGATGCATTTCTTTGTAACAGCACATTCCTTCTACTAGATTTCCTGTGTAGCTTAGTTCAAAACTTGCTTATCATGTTTTTCTCTATTAACACATCCAAAAAATCTATTTCTACTAATAAAAATCTATATGTAAATTTTAGAAACGGGGTAGTGGATTCTAGGTATTCAATAAAAGAAACAAGGTGAGTTTCGGTGCCTGCCCAAATCAGAAACAGGTCGTCAACAAATCTCTTGTAAAACTTTAGACAGGGTGTACATTGATCTGAACCTAAGATAAACTTAATTTCCCATTGAGCCATAACTATGTTGGTGTAGCTATTGGCACAAGGGGTGCCCATAGCTACGACAACTTTCTGTAGAAACAGATGTCCTTCAAAAAGGAAGGCATTATTTTCCAAGACAATCTCTAAAAAGATACATAACAAATCAACATTTATAGAATCATATTCACTATTCTCAATAAAAAAGTCATGTGCCACTTTAATTCCATCAGAGTGAGGGATAGCTGTAAATAGCGAAACATCCAGCGTAACTAAAAAATGGTTATCTAAAATATTATCAGTTTCACTGAATCTATATAGATCTTCTAGAATCTGTTGAGTGTCCTTCAGGACCTGTTCCTGTTTGTCCAAAAAAGGCTTTAACTTTTTTGCTATGTATATAGAAAATGGCTCTGTGAGCCACCCACTTCCTGACACAATCAGTCTAAAAGGGGGTTGTAATACATTTTTATGTATTTTAGGCAGCCCATGAAAAATAGGAATCAATGGAGCACCAACAATGAAATAATTAAAAAGTTCAGTGGTGATGATGTTCCTATTATGGCAATCAGACAGAGTAGCATAAATTTGATTTCTCATGTAATTTATTGTAATTTAGAAAACAGGCATACCTCACACTTCATACCTTATTGAAAAACAGCTGTTCTCCAATAGGGTATTAATACATGAAGAGAGCCCAGTTTCATATTCATGGCACCTTGAGGAATGGAATGGAAAAAGAAAACAGCTACCATCTTTAAATACATAAAAAGTAAAGTAGATCCAGTTATAAAGGTTTCCATTTTCATATTCCCTTCATTAACCATGGCTTAAAAACAATGTTTATCCAGCATAGGAAAATAAACAAAAGTAATGCAGGTGTGTGTGTGTGTGTGTGTGTGTGTGTGTGTGTGTGTGTGTGTGTGTGTGTGTGTGTGTGTGTCTGTGTGTCTGTGTGTGTGTGTGTGTGTGTGTGTGTGTGTGTGTGTGTGTGTGTGTGTGTGTGTGTGTATACCTGTGTGTGTGTGTGTGTGTGTGTGTGTGTGTGTGTGTGTGTGTGTGTGTGTGTGTGTGTGTGTGTGTGTATCTATGTGTGTGTGTGTGCATGCATGTGTGTGTGTGTGTGTGTGTGTGTGTGTGTGTGTGTGTGTGTGTGTGTGTGTGTGTGTGTGTGTGTGTGTGTGTAAGAGAGAGAGAGAGAGATAGACATAAATATGTATATATTTGGATTAAAATATATCCTCTGACAACATCTACATAATCTACATCAACTACAAAACAGTAGATGGAAGAATGGTTTTACATCAAAATATATAAATAATATTGTATACATTAATAAAACAAATACAAACCATTTTAACAGCGCATTTTCTATGTTCAATATTGCCTTCCAAGGTGGACATTATATGGGAAATAATGGACCTTCCAGGGGTGAAGAGAACACCCTTGGGTAGTGACCTCTGCTCCTGGGTTATTTCACCAGTAATGCCCACCCTGAAAGGCATTACTGCTTGCATGTATCATGTTCATAGGTTCATAGGTTCATAAGTTCATAGGTTCATACTAGGCTATCTGCCCTAGGGCATTTATAAGCCTAGCCAGAGTGTGTTTGGCTTTCGCCACCCATTTTAAATTAATTTTGCTATGCCCTTTTTGAGGCTAGTATACTGTGCCTCTGTCTAACAGTGACACAGAAGTGATACCCAGGGTAAATCTACTATCTCCCATCCAGTCATCAAGACTCCTCTTGAAGAGAGTCATTGAGGGACTCTGCCTAACCTGGACTGGGATTTTATTCCAGAGTGAAGGGAGCCTCTGGGTTATGAATCTGTCCCTCCAGCATGTCCTATTTATTTCAATGCTGAGGTTCACGTCTCTCGAGCACGTAGCTCGATGGGATTTGGATTTTCTGAGGTGCAGCATGTCCATTAATTCCGGGTTGGACATGGCTTTATACGTCAGGCACAGATTGCCTATGAGCAGGTGGTATGCCACTGAGTAGCGCTGGAGTTTCTTTAACCGGGCAGCATATGGCACCTGTTTGAGCCCTTTGATCCTCTTGGTGAGGTACTTTTCGGGTTTTTCCAGTTGCTGCAGGTGTCTGATAAGGTACATCCCAAAAGGGGCATTGTACTCAATTATGGGCCTGATGAGGGATGAGTAAAGAGGCACGATGACCTCCCCTGATCTGGATGTGAATCCCTTCATGATTAGGTGGGCTATATAAAATGTTTTTCTAACCACTTTGGCCACATGGTTGTCAAATAAGAGATTGCTATCAACTTGGGTCCCCAGGTCCCTAATTACTTCTTCCATACTTAATGGATTACCACCTATGTGGTAATTTGTGGGCACTTTGTTTTTGCCAAAGGGGATGACTATACACTTTTTGGCATTTAGCTTGAGGCCATTGCTCTGGCACCAGTTGTCTGTTTCTATGAGGCCCTTTTGTAGGATGCTTGTGTCGGCTGGAGAGTCAATTATGGTGCCCAGTTTGCAATCATCTGTGAACTTGGTCAGCCTCAGTCCTTCCATGTTAGCCTGTACCTCCGAGAAATATATACCAAACAAGAGAGGCCCCAGGACTGAGCCTTGTGGGATGCCACTTGTAACTGGTTTGGAGTCTGACATTGCTCCAGCAATTCTAACCATGTGGGTTCTGTCCTTGAGCCAGTTTGCAACCCATCTTGTGACATAGGGGTTTACATTTAACCTGGTGAGCTTATCTATAATGCCCGAGTGGGTATTGTATCGAAGGGTTTTGCAAGGTCCAGGTTGGCTGTGTGGACCACCTTCCCCTCATCAATGGCCTTGGTGACTGTTTCAAAGCAATCGACCAGGTTTAAGAGGCAGGATCTGCCCTTAACAAAGCTGAACTGGGTAGAATCCAGTGTCTGTAGGTCCCCAATATCTTTATTTATGAGGTCCATGATGATCCTTTCCATAGCTTTGCAGACCAAGCTAGTCAGGCTTATGGGGCGATAGTTTCCAGGATCCGTTGAGGCACCACCTTTGTGGAGAGGGACCACTGTTGCTGTATGCCACTCTTTGGGTACATATTCTGTAGTAAGGCTGAGATTGAACAGTAGTTTTATGTTTGGGTTTAGTTCTTGGAGTTCATGTAGGATGCAGCCTGGGACACCGTCTGGTCCCATTGATGCTGTGTTTTTTGCTTTGGAGAGGGCGGCTCTTACCCGATCATCTGAGATGTCAGGGGGGCAGCACTCTGCTGGGATAGATATTTGCCCTTTTGGTGGGGAAGGGGGGGGAGTTTGCACTGAACCTGTCAGCTAGGATGTTGGCATTGTCTGTGGGTTTGGTGTATTTTTTGTCATTTTGGATTAATTCTGAGCATATCTGGGAATTCCCACCCAGGTTCCTAACATAACTAAAGAAAGCCTTGTGATTATCCTTAGTGTCCTGTGCAATTTTTCTCTTGAAGCTGGCCTTAGATGATTTTATGAGTGCCCACAGTTTTTTGCTAATACTAATCAGAGATGCTTTCTCTTTTTGGGATTTTGCTCTATCATGCAGTAGCTTCCTCCTTCTATTGTATAGTTTGTTTATGGATGGGGTCCACCAGACAGGACGCCTAACTTTGGAGGATTGGGTCTTGGTTTTATCTGGGATTGCATGATCCATGCATCCCTGAAGGTGTTCATAGAATGCGTTTATAAAGGATTCTGTGGTCTGGGCCGTATTTTCCACAGGCCCAGGGGTTTTGAAGGATTCCACCTCGGTTTTGAGGAGTGTGAAATTTGCTTTAGAGAAGTTTTTCACTGTGGTTTTCTGGGCAGGGGCTGGGGTTGGGATGTGAATATCTAGTGAGATTAGTTTATGGTCTGATCTTACCAGTGAGGGATACACTTCTGGTCCCCATGTTGGTGATGATCAGGTCCAGTATGTTTTCCCCTCTTGTGGGAGTGGCAACAAGTTGTTCCATAGCATTTGAGTTTATAAATTATACGAACCTTTGGGCTAGGGTGTTGGAGCTAGAGTAATGCTCCCAGTCTATGTTAGGGTAGTTGAAGTCGCCCAATATAATGGTGTTTGGAGAGACCTTCATATTTTCCAGTGTTCTCAGGAAGGCCGAGTGGGGTTCCTGGGTTTGGGAGGGTGGTCTGTAGCAGGCTATAAACTGGAAGGCAGTTTTACCCACTGTTAGGTGCACATAGATAGTCTCTGATGCTTCGTGCTGTGCCACCAACCTGGAGGTTTGGGTATCTTTGACGAATATTGATACTCCCCCTCCTTTTGTGGTTTGGTCCAAATCTTGGGGACGAAAAACATGGTATGAGGTATAACCTGGTAGGGCTGGGGTGCTCTCAGGAGCCTTGAACCAGGTTTCTGTTACTGCACAGATATTGATGTTCTCCATGCTAAGGAGAGTTTTGAGTGCGTGCATCTTGAGGTTTACACTTTTGGCATTGAGTAGCATTACTCTTAGTTTCTTATCCCTTGTGATACCTATGGAGGTGGGTTTGTCTTTTGAGCTTTGCCTAAAAAAGGCACTATATGGGTGGCAAGAGCCTTTGCCAATATCCGAAAGCCCAGGGGTGACAGGTACAAGCCGTCCTTAGTGAAGCATCGTGGCTTGTTGAGCATGTCATCCCAGGCAGACAGGCATTGGATCCCCTTTGAATGACACCAATACTTAAGCCAATTGTTGAAATTGTTCATCTTGTCTTCAAATTGTGGCATCATTCTTGGTGAGGGTAAGATGCTTCTCAAGGTCAGGGTCATACCGGCCTGGGCTACATGCTAAGAGAGCTCCTCTATGTCTCTTTTCATGTAGTCCAGGGAGGTACATCTCAGGTCATTCACACCAGCATGGACAGTGACTGAGTCATATTTGTACTTGCCTTGGAGTGACCTGAGTGCTTGTGTTATGTGGCGGATCCTAGCACCCGACAGGCAGCTCAGCGTGACCTTCTTCTTGTTTAGCCTGGTGAGTGGGACGTCAGTGTGCCTGACGATAGAGTCACCTATTACAAGTGTATCAGGTGTGTTGTTTAGCCTTAAGGGCTGTGACTATTCTGCACATTGGCTTTGTGAGCTATGTGTTGCACGTGTTTTGTTTTGGGGTAGCGGTTGCTTGGATGTCTGCTTTGGAGGTCTCTGTTGCTTAGGCAGATTTTTATTTAGAGCCTCCGAGTATGTTTTTGTGTGTTTATGTGTTTGGTTTGCTGTCGTGGTAGGTCTATGTGAGACTGGAATTGTAGTGAGTGTGGTTTCCTTCTCCTCCTGACTGGTTATGCCAGTACTGAGTTGAGAGAGCTTAGCCTCCAGTTTGGCTATATGGTTGCATCTCTCATATGTGTTGGAATTTGTTGGGAAGAGGAGAGGGTTGTCTGTGTACATGAGGCAGTTGTAACATTGCCTCAAGATTCCCAGATTCACCAGCTGGACCAGAGAGGAGATTGACAACTGACCTTTGGACATGCTAGAATAGTATTGGGAATTCCTTTATAATTGAAAAAAAAGGGCCAATGGAGAACAAAGTACTTAAGGGGAGTTTGTGATGAGGGTGTAGTGCTTTTAATTTTTTAGTGCTAACTTATATAATTGCTTTAGTGAGCAAGTGACAGGCTTTAGAGTGGGAATAGGGTGTTTATTATGAGAACTAGATCAGTTCTAAGGGAAAAAGTGAATGGTAGACTTTGTGGAGCCGAGAATGGTTTAAACCCAATTAAGCGGCGCTGCCCAATGCTGCGCTATGCGCAAAATCGCGCAAAGCCACACTAAAGCGGGTTTTATACAGGGGGACTTGAAAGAGCTAGAAATTGGCCCAAAACAGCCAATAGACTACCAGATTCTTGTGCTGGGAACACTCCTCCAGGGATAGATAGGCTGCTCCAAGCTCCCCACTGCCACTGGTGAACAAAGAAGCCTCCCTTTATCCAAGAAAGGAAATGGGCAACACAGGAACTTTCCAAAAGTCCAGAATACAGCAAAGCATGTATTTGGACTACTCTAGGTCAGGAAAGATGGGAAACAAGGATAATTTTTTTTTTCTTTTTCGCAGCAAACAGCAGGAAAATGCAATAAATATGTAACACAGGCTAGCGCACTTGAGTGTGTAGCCTCAACAGGTAAATGCAACAAACAGGACAAACTTTAAAAGTGCAGGTGCAAAAACAACTTTAAACAGTTTAAAACAGTTCAAGAAGCAGAAATACTTGCAGTTTAGCTAGACCGGACAGTCACCCAGGTAGTAGCAGGAAAAAAACACTTTTATTAGGTTAGCAGTCACTCTTTTAGCCTCTCTGCTGCTAGCACCACTCTGCAGGACCACAAGGAGCTTGGCTGAGTAGTAACAAATGCACAACCCGTTGTCATTTGTGTTTGTCAGAAAATCATTGTGTCTACCCAGTAAACAAACATGTAAATTAATGTGTCCTGACTTCTTTATAGCCAGTTCACTTCTGCTGATGCAGGCTACTGAATCGTCATGCGTTTTGTAGAATGATGAGTTTTGTTCTGCTAGGACTGGTACAATGCAGAAGGGAATGACATATTGAGAAGGAGGAGCATATTAGGTTTTCCTGGAGTCCTTTCTTTTCAAACTCAGTTATCGTTCCGGTACTGAGGATTGTCCGACCATGGCACTTGTACTAAAAGGAAGTTTGATTATCTTGATGGAACTTGCACCTACTGCTTGCAGTAATATATTCGCAGAATGATGATACTAGATTTCAGAGTACAGAGGTCCTGGAAGTGTTCTATGCTAAGGCTGGGAGAAATAGCTTCAGTTCCATCAAATTGTTTTTGCTATATTAACATTAAATGGTGCTGTTTCCCAATAACAAAGCATAGCAAATAATACCCCTTGATAGTGAAATTGGTGAAATTGTCAGAGATGTAAGGTCAAATCCAATGTTTACCTAACAGTTTGCTTGTAGGTAGAAGTGTGCATGGCATTGCCCTGCATAGAACAGTCTCATTCCTGTTATAAGCATGGACAACTGGGATATCTGCATATGTGTTGTTCTAAAGTGAAGCAATATTGTGGAGGAAGGAAGCTAAAACAATGCACGGTACTCATTTCATGATCAGATGTGTTATAGTTAAAATATGTGAAGAGTGAATTTTGGGAAACTGAATGGTAAGTCACTTACAGTTTTAATGGAATGTTTGTCAGATCTAAAAAAGAGTGAGGGACCATTTGATATGCAACATGAGTTCAGTGATGATATTGTGATAGAACAAAGACATAGACGTAAAGTCTTTGTTATGGCTTATAATAGTGCTGGAGTATGAGATGTACACAAGTTTACTGCTCTAAAAGGAATGGTGCATGTATTCAGGAGCTGAGATCACTAACGTCTCTTCCATTCCCCCATAGAATATACAAAAAGTGTTGTTCCTCCATCTTTGATAGGTCTAATGATACCATGCCATAAACCTACAGGATTGGAAACATCTTAATTTGAATGGATGAACAGCATTTTTAAACAAGTGGAAGCTATGAACAAGTTGTAAAATATGTAATTGTAGGTATAAAAAAGAGAGAGGAGAGAGATTCCTGTGCAGCATACCTTACCCCTTAATTAATAGTGTAGTTTGCAACTTCCACTGGTACTCTTTCTTACAGACCCTCATTTGGATAAAGCTATCTGAAAAGGGTCTCATTCTTAGGACATATAATGGTACATAACTATTCAAATGCAAATTTCAGTTTTCTTGTTTGAGCTGATTAAACTTAAGCACCATTACAATAATAGTCTAAATAATAGGGAATTAACGTGATACCTGGTGAATGAGCAGTTTCTTTTTGTACAGAATCCACTATCATGCATTATTTTTTGTGCAAATTAACACTTATTTTTTTAAAAGTAAATAATTCTAAACAACTAAAAGATAAGTACATACAATTTTGGATCTTTTTCTTGACAAGAAAATATATAGGAAAAAAACAGACATAGCATTAACAGTAAACATCTCTGCCCTTGAAACTCACATTTATTGAAACAGCATTGAAATCCATATTCAAAAAAATGTATATGGCCAGTGGCAGAAAACGTTTACCTTTGGCCTCTTTTCAAACCTTAGGACCCTTGCACACATTTTCAGGACAATGCAAATATGCATGTGTTCTTTGATTCACCTCCCTGATTGTATTAAATTACATTCCTTGTACAATAAAGCACCACTTGTTAGAGAGTGCATTTTAAATCTGTAGTTTTGAACATTTTTTTCCAATAAGCAATGAAACAAAATGCATGAAACATTAATGATAAAGTTCCAGTTCCAGAAAATTTCAACCATAAAAGGCCACTCAAACTTCTATCATTACAATCCAGCAATATCAGTCAATATGTACAATCTCTGCAGAAGTAAAAGTCAACTGAATAATTCCGCATTAAGAAGATCTGTAACTAATTAAGAGGTTACTGCTAGAAAACAACTTTATATTTCAGTGTTTCATCTACAAATTCAGTGCCTGCTGTCCTTGAAGAATAAATTACCTATGTTACATTTAAAAAATGGTAAGCTGGGAATATTGCAATAGGGGAACGAATGGCAAACTGACAACAGGTTCATAATTACCTAGCATCTTTTCCAGATGAGGACATATTCAGGACTACAGTACCACCTAAGCCTAGTACCAGTGATACATTTATAAGGTGCAGGAGTAGAACCCACAGCCTTCTGCATTCATCACAAGTATACTAGCTTGGTGCCACAAACACTGCCGTCAAGCTTTCTTGCACAAACAGTGCTGACCATTTGATAAACAGAACAGTTGCACGTTGATAGCAGACACCAGGAACAGCAATAAATGTCTCTTTCATTGAAGCTAACAAATCCTTGCAAATGCACTGAAACTCACAATTCTTTGTAAATCCACCGAAACTTAATTAATTGAAAATGCACTGAAACTAATTTTTTTTTAATATTTTGGAATACACCAAATACACCACCTCAGATACAATGTCTGACTGTCTCATTGATCATCTCCCAATCTATACAACCAGTCATCTCACACATCCACTTTAACACCATGACTGGGATTCAGTAAACATCTGTGCAAGAATAGCTTATTCTTGCACGGAAGGGACCATTCCTGTGCAACACAGCAGCGTGCCATACATATTCATGAAGGTCTGCTGCCATACTGTAAAATGGACATTGTTCTGTGTACAAGTGCAGGGGATGTGTCTAAAAGAAGTGCTCTCACAATACACATGCCCCCTGCACACTAGAATTGCTGTACAGCAATTTAAATCAAGCGAGATTGCTCGTAACGCCCACAACCCGTCAGGGTTAGAATCTGGAGAAATCCATGAGGGACAATCATCCCTACAAAGTCAGAAAGTGGATCGAATAAGAGGATTAGCATAAGCAGAAATTTTCGTCAGGGTACGAAGCACATAGTGCACACCTCCCAACCCATCAGAGTAAGGAATATGGACAAAGCCATAAGGAACAATCATCCCTACAAAGCCAGAAAGTTGATAGAATAACAGGTTCAGCATTAGCATGGATATTCTGAAGGGTACAAAGTAAAATAAACAACAAATATTTTTTTTCACATATGCAATAAAGTTTAAGCGTAACTGCGTGGGTGTGCCCATTGCTTAGCTATGCTTAACCTAGCTGATAAGGCAGGATAAGTTAAAAATCAATAGCCATCAAGCATAAGCATGAGTGCAATAGTCTAGTGGTTATAGTGTACACCTTGCATGTTGTCTTTCATGCTTTGAACCTCACCAAAGCCAATTCTATTTTGTATGTGTAAACATTACAATTTTAATTTATCTGTATATTTATGTATTTCTCAACCAAAATAGTATATTAGGCCCAGATGTGAGGTGTCAGTGTACTAAAGTAGTAAAACCCCCATATAAACACAAGGGCCCCATACAGTATAGTCACACAAGAATAAATGTAATTACAGCACATTGGGGATGTCAGGGAAGGTAAATACATCTATATTATGTAATGAATGATGAACCAATCCTATACAGGTGGTAGCCCAATAAAATAAAACATAAGCAATGCTAAGCATTGCATAGCTATGCTGACTGGGTGCAAGCATTGTGTACATATGAATACTAAGCAATGCGTAGCCCAGCTAAGTGGATTTGCCCATTGGTAAGCAATGCTGAACCTGTCCCTTTATGATCTGCCAACCTTAGCTAAGCAGGTTTGCCCATAGTTTAGCTTAGCTCAACATTTTCAAAACTGTCCAGTCATGGCAAATGGCAGGAAATTGGCCGTATTTAAACCTCAGACGAGAATACAGCTCATAACTGGTTGTAGATCTCCACTGTAGACAGTATAGCAAGTGTTGGAGAGGGCATGCACTTCCAGATGCATTGCTGGGGCATACAGGAGTCCAAGGTCGTGGTAGGACAAGGTCATGGTAGGACTCCTGGTAAAAAAAACATGACATGAGACTGCTGCAGGACCAGCACCAGGGCTCCCAATATAAAGGGGAAGTGTGGGAAAGTCTCGCCCATGATCTCACCAGTGCCAGTGGTATCCCTCGACTGGTAAGCAGGTCCAGCACCACTATGCCAATTTGAAATGGAGGCAGATGGAGCTCTTGGAACACAGAGTCCAAGAAGCAAGAGCGAGAGGAGATGTCCCAGCGGTGTGTAAGTATTCATAGCAATAACTGTTTAGCAAAGTCCAGCCTGTGTATGTGATGGATATGTATGCATGAATGTTTCTCTATTTTCATTACAGCTCCAGCTGAGCAGGCTGTGAACCAGGAAGCCCATGCTAGTAGATTGCAAAGGCTGTGTCGCAAGGCTGGTGAGTAACAATGCTGCTTGTAGTAGTCATACCAAATAAATATAAAAGAGTAAAATGTCACCTGGCAGAATAAAAAATATGTATGGTTTGTACTGAATAAACCAGACAATATATCCTATAGTCCCATATAGGTCATATTTAAATAAAAGTGTAACTGCCTGGCAATAAAGTACTAAATCCTGGACTGGTTGTGTTTACTCTGGTATTGTATGGCATGAAATTTTGCATTCTCCAAGATCTGATATCTGAATAGTACTGTTGTATTAGCCACTGTTTCTCACACTGTGCTGCATAAAAAAATATATATAGGAATGTCTGTATAAGAATGTTGTAAATACAACACCATATTGTACAACCAAGAGAGACTTAGAAAGAAAATATTGAAATAACAGACAGCAATTTCTCAATAGCTCAGGCTGATGACATACAAATTGTTGTATTTTTAGTAGACACAGCCATAGTTTGAATCTCGGGAGTGGTAGTAAGCTGTATGCATACTTTCAACCAAGATTTAGGGAATATGTGTAGAAACAGTCAGGTAGTGTTAACAAACATTCCCCCCACAGGTCTTCCAGGTAAGAGAACTGTTACTGCCTGGTAATAAAGGTCTAAATCATGGACTGGTTGTGTTTACTCAGGTATTGTGTGGCCTGACATGTTGCAGTCACCAAGATCTGATATCTGAATAGTAATGTTGTGTTAACCACTGTTTCCCACACTGTGCTACATAAATATATGTCTAGGAATGTCTGTATAAGAATGTTGTAATTACAAGGTCAGATTGTACAGCCAAGAGAGAGTTACATTGAAAAACAAAACAGCAGTTTCTCAATAGCTGATGAAACACAAATTGTTGCATTTTTAGCAGACACAGCCATGGTTCGAATCCCGAGAGTGGTAGTAAGCGATATGCATAATTTTAACTAGTATTTTGGGAATATGTGTAGAAAGAGTCAGGTAGTGTTAGCAAACATTCCCCCCACAGGTCTTCCAGGTAAGAGAAGTAGAACGTAGCTACAATATA
>NC_056741.1:32657390-32764890 GCF_019279795.1 Protopterus annectens
TCATACAGTTATGTAAATAATCTTCATGGCAATACAAAGAATTGTTCTGAGCTACTAGACAATGGTACCTCCCAGACTCAGCCAACAAATAATGGCAATATACTGGCTGGCATCTTGAGGGCAAACAGTACCCCCACCCCAAGGGACCAATTATAATACTAGTACACTGCCAGGAACCCAGTATTACTGCAGCACAGGTTACAACACAACTGTCCATGGCCAAAAATACAGGCTCTATGGGACCTGAGAATTCCCCTTACTGTGATCTACATGAACTATAGAGTGACCTGGCAACTTACCTATGTGCCCTGTTCAAGCACAGCCTTATCTCAGGCTTTGTCCCTACTGAATTGTACACTTCTACAGTCACCCCTCTGCACAAATGAGGTGTAACCACAGACCCTGGGAAATACCACAACAACTGCCTGACAAGTCTGTTATGCAAAGCAATGGAATGCATCATCATGCACCTAATAAACAGATATATGGAAATCTGCAGACTCAGGATCCCACACAGTTTACCTTTGTGAAGAGTAGGTCATACCTGCTCATTCAAGCTGGTCAACCTCTTGCCATCAGTCACCTGAACTGTGGATGTAAGCAAGGTGACACATACAGCCTACACTGATCTGGACAAAACCTTCGATAAAATTCCACACTCACTAAGCTCGGGATCAACCCCTATATCACTAGGTGGAAACAGAGGCACAAACACAGGGGTAGATTAGACATACTGCTGTCATACATTGAGACAGTTGAAAATGTCAGTGGGTTTGTTGTAACATCCTGTATGAGGAATATGACATCAGTAATGCCAACAGATGTGAGTATTTACTGATTGCATTCCCCAGAGTCCACAACTGATTTACCAAGGACAACAACTGTCTGGTGAACACACAATACATGACAGGCAGACATGTGTCCAGTCTGTGGACCACATGGCAGTGGAGATGTCAGAGACATATCACTGTGAGTCGTGATGTCACACACTAAATGCATGTCCACACAAACCCTGTCAATCTATTAATCCACCATGTGTATAACAGCACTGATGACATAGAATTTGCTCACAAATCTAGGGATATGTCCCCCCTGTTAGTTGGCTGTCTCCACATGTCCTGTCTTGTGATGTATTGCCACCCACTGTATGTGAATCTGTAGGCCACCACCCCAGTAATGTCCCTCACACAGGCAAAGGAAATAGGGCAAGGCCCACATTAAGGAATGTTCCATATGTCGGAACTAGTAGCAGTGTCCAGACCCGCAGCACAATACAGTGTGGGCACCTCCTTAGTGATATGGCCATAGCAATACCTGACATCTGCACATGTGTACAGAGGACAGACAGAAAGTTGATAGCCAACAGGTTATGCATTAGGATGAATGCATTGAAAGATACACATCTGAAACTGAACGGTATTCCATTATTACATGACAGCAGTCCTCAATAACATGTCCAAAGAACATAGCAGTCTACAGTTAATATCAACATATCAGATCAATATCCAATAGGAGATACATATAAACATACAGCTCAGACACCTAGAACAAGACACTCAGTACTCAGAGTCCAGCTTCGCATGCAGGAGTGTATGGTTTGAGTACTACAATCTGCAATCTACTCTTACTTGAAAAAGCACTGTTAAAAGTAGTAACATAATGATGGGTTAAACTATTTCTGTCAACCAATGCACTGTAGCTGGTGTAACATGCAAGTGTGACTGCATATAACTTGGGATACTACCCATGTATGAAACAAATCCAAAGAGAAAAGATTGTGTTACTACCCATGTATATCCAGGTGTCCCGTACAGTATACGCACACTCCTTCCTACTGTAATGACAGCATGTTATGTACAGGAAATTAAATACACTTATTAAAGATGTCATTACCCTGCTATTTTATCAGACTGGAATGTAATCACTTTTTACCAGGGCTAAGCTATGCTTAGCAGGTGTAACCATTGCTTAAATTTAAATGCTAAGCAGATTTGCGCACTGGTGAGTGAAGCCTACACGGTGTAAGCACCTGTTCATTTAACCTTACATTAGTACCACTTACCGTCGAGCATACCCATGCAAACCCACTCAAAGCTGCTCAAAACTGTCTTAACCACTCAGTATCCAACAGTCCTTGTTCTGCCTAGAAACAAAATAAACAGTGCTTGCACGTCTTATAGCCAGTACCTTGCACTATAGCATATTTACCAGTAAGCCATCTCAGCTGTATTGTTTGAAGATATTTTCTCAAACATACCCTTCTTTACAGCCAGTTTACAATAGGAAAGAGACAAGTGTGCAATTAGGAAGGATTGGTATCTATAAATATATATCTGAATAGAAACATACATAGCGAGAGAGTGAGATATGTAGGGAGAGCCATGTGTACAACAATATATAGATATATTACCAATAAATACTGAAATACTGAGGTGTGTATATATATATATATATATATATATATATATATATATATATATATATATATATATATATATATGTATACATGTATACTATATATATGTGTATACATACACACACACATACATACACACACACACACACACACACACACACACACACACACACACACACACATATATATTTACATATATATATATATATATATATATATATATATATATATATATTTATATATATATATATCTATATATATATATATATATATATATATATATATACATACATGTCCCAAAATGCCCATACAAACATACACTGCTGATAGATCACCCACAACTGGGGCAGCATGCACAGTTGGATAGAAAAGGACCCATAACACTCAACCCCCCCCCCCCCACACACACACAGTTCAAATAAATAAGTGAACAGTACACTGCTACAAAATCATGATTGACCATACACAATGGCCAGACATACAACAACATCTTAGCAAAACAAATAAAATGTCTGAACACAGCAAATAAAAATACAATCAGCCAGTAAGTCACACATGTTTATTATACTCTGCTTCTTGGCCAAAGCCTTCAAGGAGTAAACATAACTAGAAATACATGCCTTAATCTCAAGAAGGAATTAACACCTAATTATGTAACTGAATACACAGCCTCTAATTACACTCATTATTTAACCCCTTACGGGATAAGGTATCACAGTTAATATTAATGCTTTGAAGTCTGTACATGACAATTGTCCTTTCATGAATGTTTCATCACACTGAGGAACAGATATTTTCAGAAACAGAACTTTGAGACCCACTACTGTCCCCATGGTATTCAAATGTACAGTTATAGAACTGACATATTTCTTATCAGTAATACGTCTGACATGGTCTAACAGCCTAGTTTAAAACATGTGTTACTGCCCCCCACATAAAATATGTTACAAGCCATCTAACAGCATTCTCTATACACCTACCTCTTGAATGTACATGCTTCAACATGTTTCCCAGCCATTCCCCAATGACAGCACTAAATAATGATAGACCAGTATACCTATCCACCTACTACTGTATGACATCTGGACAAAGCCTAAAATAATTGGTGGACAGAAGCCCCAATACATGGCCATACATGAAATATTGCTGTTATACACTGAGAAAGTTGCTGGTGTTACAGGTTTTGTTGTAACATATATTTTCTGAGGGATATAAAGTCAGAAAAACAAATGGATGTCACCATTTACATAATGCAATCACCAGAGTATGCTACTGATTTGCCAAGGACAACACCTGTCTGAGGAACAGCCCATACATAACAGGCTAATCTGTGGCCATTATGTGGATGGCCTTACACTTGAGAGTAATGCAGAGACAGAACTTTGTCAGACTGAAACCCATGCAGAAGTAGCATGTGCAGACAAACCCTGTTAAACCAGCAGTATTCCAAACATATAACAGCAATACTCACATTCTGCTCCTAAGTCTTGAACCTTCATAATTTAGTTGGCTTGTCTCCACAAGTCTTGTTGTAAGAGGTAGTAGCCCACACAACTCCAGGATGTCTTCCTCACAAGTAAGGGAAAGGGCCAACGCCCACATGGAGTACTCATTTATAGGAGTGTGTTGCCATGACATTGGCTATTGGAAGAACTACACAGCTGCTCTGCATGTATTAGCAAGTGGGGAACCCCAATAGGTGCACAGGCCATCACCTGGTCATGAGCATCACATACAAAAGCCATGCTGCCATATTCAAACCAGCTCTATCCCTGTAGTGCACAGGGAGAGAGAGAGAAATAACAAATGAGACATAAAGTGGAAAAGAGAGGAAAGAAAAAAGGTAAGTGGAACATGTAAGCAAGTAATTGACTATAGTACTTGCTCTGTAATAATGGGAAATATGTCTTAGAGGAATGTATGTCCCAACAAGTCATGCTGTACTAATTTCCTGCTAAACAGCTGCTATGGCCATAGCATCTGGCCCTCTTTGCAGTGGGAGATATCACAGACATACCTCTCGACTGTACTAAATCCTCACAGAATGTCCACATTTTACCATCATGTATTTTTGTCTGCTTCTCCTGAGATCTGTACTTTACTGGCAAATAGCTGAGGATTGAAGTCATCAGGTAATGACAAGCACTTGAGTTTAAGACTCCACATCCTTAAAAATATTCACAGTAATGCTAAATGTATCACTCTAAGAACTTCCTATGTTTCTAACAGGGATATTTAAAGTCTGTCCCTATTTATCCCCCATCATTTTAGGCATTGTCCAGATGTGATGCTCTGAGAGGTTGTGAGGTGGGATCACAGCTCAGGAGCCTGACTCACCTGGGAAAAGACAGCTCATATATGACAACCTCAGGGGTGTCTGTCAAACAGTTGTGACTGTGCCACTGTTAGGCCAGTTAATGCGATGTTTTCCATATCCATGTTACCTGTGATTATGAGTATGACATGTTTGCCTTGTAAAGCCAAGACACCTATCGAGGGTGTGTGGATAGTACAGTACTGTTGTAGACATGTGTGTTGAACTGCATGTGATATATTGACTTAACATTCAACTGTACAGTGTTCTGCTGGACAATAATCACATTTGCGACTGATATCTGTAGTCACATACACATATACCTGTGTTTTGTCAGCCAAACCATTGGCAGGTCTGTGAGCAATGGCATTGTAACATAATAGCTTACTTATGACTGTTGGACATCCTACAGGTTATCACAGTGATGTCAAACCCTACTATGCAAGCAACGTACTAATGTATGGTGCAGCTATATTAATACAGTATCAATACTGATGTCCCTTTTGACACCCATTTATGTGTGCCATTGTCCAGACGTACTGCTGTAACAGGTTGAGAAGTATGATTAAGCAGCAAGAATGTAAATACACTGTGATATACTAACATTCAACAGAAATGTATACCAGGTATCATCTGAGCACATGTATGTATGTATTCATATGTTCAGCTGGAAGGCACAAAACTAATCACATGGGTTTCAAGCAGTCAGGAAAATAGGTTGCGCATGTTGCACATATGTGTTATTTCAGTGTCAATGCACATAACAGACATATTTATGTACATATGTACAGCTACTGGAGGCTGCATTGCCCTGACACTGATGTGGGTACTGGTTTAGGCATGATTATCAGGTATTACTCAGAGAAGTGTCCACCTGTGTTATGACCCTCTGTCCATACCACTACCAACTATATCAACACCTATATACAGTGGATATCACAAGTGCACACGCCCCTGTTGGAATGCTAGGTCTGTGTGCTCTATGACAATCAGACCACAGAAGATTATTTCATAATGTTTCTCATCTTGAATGTGACCCCTAACCTGTCCAATTCCATTGCAATACAATCAAAGGTGTTTCTATGAAGGTGAGCAACTATTGCCAAGTGAAGATGTGCCATGATGTTAGAGTCCAGACCAAGACGGATGAATGCTCTAACCATCTCAAGAGGTGCATGCACAAGTTTAAAGGTGTGCACACTCATTCAAATGGCTTATTGTACTGAGTATTATTTCCATATGTTTTCACAGACCAGATTGTTATGTTTTCAATTGAATTGTACAGGTTATAGGTCACACTACAGGTGGGAATTGTTATGAAATGAGATATTGTGGTGTCATGTTCCAATTGCACAAATACCAGGGAGTGTATTAGGGGTGTGTGTATCCTTTATATTCAGTTTAGCTATATGGACACAGCAGTACCTGACCTGTATATCCAGCCTCCACAAAGGTAGAGTAATCCCCTTTGGTGGACAGCAGCAATACACAAACCACATAATAGGTTGCTACATTGGATGTACATGGACACATAGTTGCAGGCAACAACTTTGAAGCAAGCTCACCTATATCTGAGCAAGCAGGTAAGTTCACAGGTGACGTCCTGTAAGGCTGACTATGACTATGAATTGGACATATCCACACCACCAAGGACAATTACAACTGTGTCCCCTCATATGTTGTACGTCTCAGATGAAACAACACAATTCACCCTGTACTGAGGGTAAAGAACACCTCATACACACATGCCATGGATACAGGCAACCTGCATCACACAGGCTAGGTGGGAACATTGCCACCCTGTCCACCCCAGTGTACATGGAGATATGCACATCAACCACATTCCTCCCCACAGCAATGGTGAGCATGTACATATTGCCTACTAATGGCAACAACAGCATATCTCCATGGGGCATAATAACATCAGTGCCTGCCTCCTACATGAACTCAGGCATGTGCTCAGCGCTCCATCACACACCACAGTCAAACACGGACATGCCACCATACACACACCATCCACATGGAAGATGACCACTGTCAACCCTCTACACAGAAATTAATGGAGGATAGAGGATTATGCAATCAAGTGTCCAACATGGGGAGAATAAGTTAGCTCAGGGACAGGCGTGTAATGCAAGCTGCTATAGCCATGATAGCTTGGAGGTTTCTGGTGTAGTCTGGATTATTTGCAAGTAATATTCACTGTTGATGTGCATTTTGACAACCATATGAGGTCCTGTGACCTTTTCCTGTTTATGTCTTCCAGGTAACATGCAGAGTACTCACCTACCAGCATTCTCTGTTGGGGAAACAGACATCATCACCCAATATGTGATTGGACATTATGCCCTGTCATGTGGTTGGAGAGCAGAAGATGTGCTGGAGAGGACTGCCCTGTGGAACAGTGTGGTCTACAGGGTAAATGATGCCAGCCTACACAGCAGAACTTGCATGCATGTGCAGCATCAGGCCACTGACCTCAAATGCCATGCCCATCTATGGGTTGATTCTGTAGCAAGGGATTGGCTAGACACAGGTGAGAGCCCAGCCATCCAGTCCCCACTGACACCCACAGAGGAGTTCCTCACCACACTTGGGACACACACCGAATGCACAAGCCATGATGCTGAGGGAAGCATTGTGGAGGTGGGTTGCACACACACACTGGATATGGAGCGTGCAGGTAAGGGCCCAGTGGAGATTAGCACACTAATGTATCAGAAATTAATGTATCTGTATTGTATACAAGCATGTTTCAGGTCCGATTGCAGTTGTAGAGGGGTTTTTCTAATGCACAGAGGTGCACATCTATGGTGAGGACAAGTCATTGTGTATAATTGCAGTTAGTACTGTAGATGTGCAGACATGCTGCATCCATCCTATACCAAGGCCACATGTGCATCTGCTTACAATAACTCCCTCTCACAACTACATAGGACCCTCTGGTCTGCATATGGGACAGCAGCCTGAAGCTGGTGGGTATTATATTGTTCTGTTGTTCCCTGGCAATACCCCAGGCATGTGAAGTGCATGCAATTTACCATGCACACAACCATCAGTAATAGCTGTATTGCTTTATGTAATAGCTATATTGCTTGTTGTGCATGTTCACTTGTGCTGGTGGTTAACTGTATCGCATCACAGTGGTCACCACTGGGGCCTATCTGACATGAATTCAACATTCCTGTATGCACTTTATAAGCACTTACATGAGTGCATGGATTGTATTATCCCTAACAGAACCAAGATGCTATCCTCCAAAAAAAAAGAAAGCCAATCTGGTGGTCCCATGCTATAAACAAACTCTACAACAGAAGAAAGAAGATGTTACAAAAAAGACTAAAATCACATGATTGGAGGAACTCCCTGGTCAGCCTCAATAAGAAGATGAGATCCCTCATAAAATCCACCAAAGCTAGTTATGAATACAAAATCATCACTGATTCTAAAGACAACCACAAAGCATTCTATAGCTATGTCAAGAATCTCAATGGCAGCACTCAGATCTGCTCTGAGTTACAGCACAATGGCACTAAATATACAGAATTAACTGATATTGCCAACATCCTGGCAGATAGGTTCAGTGCTAACTTTACCCCCCTCTCACCTCCTAAAGGGCCCATCTCTATACTGGAAGAATGCAAAGTTTCTGTAATCACAGCTGCACAGGTAAAAGCCACACTCTCCAAAGCCAAGAACACAGCATCCATTGGAACTGACAACATCCTAGGCTGCATTCTACATGAACTGCAGAATGAACTGGCACCCCACCTCAGCACCATGTTCAATCATAGCCTCATCTCAGGCTTTGTGCACACTGTATGGTGCACAGCGACGGTTATCCCACTCCACAAAGGGGGAGCCACCACAGACCCTGGAAACTACCGCCCCATTAGCCTAACAGCCCTGGTCTGTAAGGCCATGGAATGTATCATCATGGATCTTATACACAAAGACATTGGTAATCTCCAAACTCTGGACCCCACCCAGTTTGGGTTTGTAAAAGGCAGATCATGTCTTCTAAACCTGATAGACTTCTTTGAAGGAGTCACCAAAGCCGTAGACGAGGGTAAGGTGGTTCACACAGCCTATATAGATCTCACCAAGGCTTTTGACATCATCCCCCACTCTGGAATTATAGATAAACTCACTAAACTAGGTATAAATCCCTATGTCACAAGATGGATTTCCAACTGGCTAACTGACAGAACCCACATTGTGAAAGTAGCAGACTCCAAATATGACTTCAGACCATGTACAAGTAGAATACCACAGGGTTCAGTCCTGGGTCCTCTCCTGTTTGGTATCTACTTTTCTGAAGTACTAACACAGAAGGTCTTTGGCTGATGAAGTTCACAGATGACTGCAAACTAGGATCCATAATCAAAATTGCTAATGATGTGGACATCCTACAAAAGGGCCTCATGGAGACAGATTTATGGTGTCAGCACCATGGCCTCAAGCGCAATGCCAAAAAGTACATTGTCATCCCCTTTGGTAAAAACTCTGTAACCATGAGCTACCACATAGGCGGTAGTCTACTTAACACCGAAAGTGTGATAAGAGACCTTGGGACACAGGTGAACAGTAGTCTCTCCTTTGATTATCACATCCCCACAATAGTCAGGAAATCCTTCTATGTGGCACACCTCATCACAAAAGGTTTCTCATCCAGGAAAAAAGAGGTCATTGTTCCCCTCTACTCATCACTCATTAGACCCATTATAGAGTACAATGCCCCTTTTGATATCTACCTCACAAGACATCTACACCAACTGGAAAAGCCGCAGAAATACCTCACAAAGAGGATTACTGGCCTCAAACAGATGCCCACTCAGAGGCAATCTCTGCGTAACATACAAAGCTACAGTACATGAAAAACCAAAAACACCACCATGAACAACTGAATCCTTTAATAAAATGTAGAACATAGAACAAGTAAAATAAAATGCAGTCCCCTGTTTTTTGTAATAGTATTGATACCAGCACTTCATTTATACACCCTGTTATCATCATTCTCTTGACAAGCTGATTGTAATACCCCTCATGCTGTATACCTGGCTACTTGTTCAGACTGTCCTGCTTATTATGTAGGCAAAACTGACCAGTGTTACAAAAACAGAGTTTTGAGACATCTTCAAGGTATTCATCACAAAGACCCCAAAAATTGTCTTGCTAGCCATATTATGCAATTTCCTTCCCATCGATTTTATTTAAAAGTGTTAGAAACTACTTTCTAAGCATTGAAACAAGGGGACACTGCTAATGCTATGGAACGCAGTAAAATTAAATGGATTATCAACTTGAGAGCTGATAAGCCGTTAGGCTTTGAATGCGGTTGTTCCTTTACGACCCATATTAAAGAACACGAGACCTACTATTGGATGAAAAGGAGAAGTGTCCGCTTTTGAACATTTTTATTGGTCCACAGTTGTTTGGATCATGGAGAAGGCATTGGCTTTACATTGGCTCTTGACTGGATGGAAGTGTTTTTTTATCAAGTATTCCCCTATCATACTATACGATCTGAAGAAGGATATTTCCAAAAGCACTTATCGTTTAAGAAAAAATAGGGGATTCCATTTTATTTTATTTTACTTGTTTTACATTCTACCTTTTATTAAAGGATTCAGTTGTTCATGGTGGTGTTTTTGGTTTTTCATGTACTGTTTGGCTTGTACCTCATACACCTTTGGCAGATACAAGTATATTTTTTACTTTATTAACATACAAAGCTATGTCAAACCCAGAGCTGTTGGACATGCTCCACTTAAAGAAATCCCAGTCCCTCCGAGCTACACACTCTAGGGACCTAAACCTTGTCACTACAATAAACAGAATATGCTGGAGGGATAGATTCCTGTCTCAGAGACTTCCCATACTCTGGAACAAACTACCTATCTATATCAAACAAAGCTCCTCATTAGCACTCTTCAAGAAAAATCTTGATGATTGGATGGGAAATAGGAAATTCACCATGGGGATCACCTCTGTGGCTCTGCTCAACAGGGGCACAGGAAAATTATTTTCTTGGGTGGGGAAAGCCAGCATATCTTTTTGGCTAGGCTTATATAGGCCCTAGGGCCAATAGCCTAGTACCTACCTATGAACCTATACCTCACAACTTGTTAGTGCCAACATGTCTGGACAGAGGCTAGCAAATTGTGTTGAATAAATGTCCTAAGGTAAGGTCATGCGTGACACATTACTGGTATACAGTGGGTATAAATTGTGTACACACCCCTCTTAAGATGCAAGGTGTTCCTGTTACATACTAATTAGTACCAGAATATGACAGTCCACACCTCTTCCAGCCTTTAATGTGAGCCATAACAGGTTCAGTTTACTTGTAAAACCAAGCGTCTGTACTCAAGTATTGCACCTACAAGGCAGGCCACCTGTGAGGGTGGCAGACGTTCTATCAGCATGATGTTTCAGTCAGGTATGATACCTCATGTTGCCATATGTGTCAGCAAACTCACTGTGGCCTATTTGGCTATAACATCGCATACATTGGCATTGTTAAGGCACACAGACCACTTCCGACCAAGTATAGGTTTCAAACATATGGATATTCCAGACACATCTGTACAGAGAACTGAACAATGGTTTAACCTGCTGCATGTGAGGCAGATGCTGTCACCACACTATATAATGTAATGGCAGAAGGAGGTGGTCACCAGCCATGTATAGCATACACATCAACAAGGTATAAGCCACCCAAGATATGATCATAGGTTCACAGGTTCATAGGTTGGTACTAGGCTATCGGCCCTAGGGCCTATACAAGCCTAGCCATAACAATTCCCTAGCTATTTCTTCCCACACTATTTACTTCCCTGGACCCCTGTCTAGCAGGGTGACTGACGTGATCCCTGGGGTGAATTTCCTTTCTCCCATCCAATCATCAAGATTCCTTTTGAAGAGGACCAAAGAGGTGCTCTGCTTGACATGTATGGGCAGTCTATTCCAGAGTCTGGGGAGTCTCTGGGTTAGGAACCTATCCCTCCAGCATGTTTTGTTTATTGTAATGACAAAGTTAAATCCCTGGAGCATGTGGCTCTGAGAGATTGGGATTTCTTTAAGTGTAGGTTGTCCAACAGCTCTGGGTTTGACATGGCCTTGTATGTTAAGCAGAGATCGCCTCAGAGTAGAAGATATGCGACAGAGTATAGCTGGAGTTTTTTAAGCCGGTCAGCATAGGGCATCTGCTTTAGGCCTGTGATTCTTTTAGTGAGGTATTTCCTCACACACAAACAGTTGCCAGCATTTGGATTAGAATGCCTGCCTATTTAAGTATTCCTACTACAGTGCTACGCAGTTATCAGACATGCCACAGAGCTTATACATTTTCATCTCTTCCAAAGGTACTTCTAAGGTGGATGACATCCACAGGTCTACTAAATTGGAGTGAAGGGAAGTGTAAATGGTTGTACAGAGGTCAAAAATGGTTTGAGCCAGACAGTACATGATTCACACACACACATACTTGCCAGTATTGGGATTAGAACTCCTGCCTATCTAGGTATTCCTACTATAGTGCTATGCAGTTATGAGACGCGCGACAGAGTTTATACTTTTCCAACTCAACCAAATGTACTTCTGAGGTGGATGACATCAACAGGTCTACTAAACTGGAGTGAAGGGAAGTGTAAAGGTTAGTACACAGGTCAAAAATAGTATGAGCCAGACAGTACATGATTCACACACACACATACACAAACATCGCCCCAGTACTTATTAGTTATGTCCACTGCTCCTGGCATGCTTGAAAAGTGGTTATCTGTGCTTTCACCCATTGACCTGGTGCACATGTCCATTGTGGGGCACTGTTGCAACTGCTGCATGTGACAGACAACCCTCCCCTCTAAACTCCAAACACTCAGACCTGTATGGGTTACATATATCACCCAATGTGGATATATGCACTCGCCAGCAAATAATGGACTAGCAGATCAAGAGGATAACATCAACACCTGCACCACACCATGTGGAAAACATAGCTCCCCATGACACCCACTTTGACAGCCATGACATACAGTGAAAAGCCATACAGCCACCTTCTAGGAGGCACTCAATGAACATCTATCCAAACAGCACAGGCCAGCAAGGTGGACACCCATTCAGACACCATGGCATGGCACATGTCAAGGGATACATATTTAGCCTACACAGTGTGCCCCCAACCTAAGCCCTTAAGACTAACCACCTTGCACAATACAGTGATCATGGATAACTCACTACTGAGGCACACACATCCCACTCACTAAGTTGAATATGGAGCAGGTAACAGCCAAATATCAATCACATGCCAGCATATAACACATGACACAGCCAGTCATGTCACTCCACAACAGCTATGAGTATCACTCTGTATCCATGTGGGTGTGAATGACTTGGGACACACCTCCCTGGACAAGAGACATGGTTGAACTCTCTGATTATGCAATTCAGGCAGGTGTGACAGTAGCCCTGGGCAGTGTACCACTGTCACCCAGAATGATGGTGTGGTGCTATCAACAGCTGGTTGACTGCAACATTGGCTTACATGTTATGTGTCATTCTCAGAGGATCCAGAACTTCTCCACTTGAGATGGCATGATTGCCAGAACCTAATGACTTGCCATGGATATCCTACATCTGTCATCTCTTGGTTGCCAGGTACTGTCTACGTGTCTTGCCACCCCAATGGTGTCTTATTAGGCAGTGTTCCTAATGTTATTACCACCGTAACAGCTACGCATGTATGCAATCTGAGGGTCATGCTCCTCAACAGTGGACATCTAACTGTCAGGATGCAGTCACTCATAGCAGTTGCTGGAGTTGAGGACACATATCTGCTGCAATGGAGAGGTGGTTTACAGTGGCTGACAGCAGGCCTGCAGTATCAGGCTATGACACATTTGACATCTGTCAGCCCCCAAACATGGACCACACCACACCTCCACAGGTGGTGTTGTCTCCCTATTCATTATGGAAAGGAATACCTCCAGACTAGCATCACATTATAATGCATTGGAAATACTTGTGGCACAACTGCCTTGGGGTAATGGTGATATCCAGACCAAAGCCTGCTTTGGATCCACATCTGTGTCCCTAGACTGTCAATGCACATTCATCAACACCCTGCCATCTCTGATGGTCCAATGCAACACTGACATAGTACAAGTCTTCAACTATCCCTCCATCACCTGGGGAATATAGCCAATCTCCACTACAGTGGCCCAACACTTCTGGGATTCATCATTTCCATTGTCCTAGACCAGCTCATACTGACCCCTGGTAGAGGATGCAACAACCTTGACCTGCGCTGACCACTTAAATATGGGACCGTTGCACATCCCCAGATGTCAATCCCTGCATGGTGAGATTCACACAGGCTGTAATCAACATGGAACTCAATATGTCAGCCACACCCTCCACAAAGATAACCACCTGGCAAAAACACTCCAAAACTGATTTTGCAGCCATGAAAACAGGGGTGGATGTCTTCACTGCACCCATGGCAATTGGATCTAGGTAGCTGCATGACTGTGGAATCATATACATAGGCACTGTACAAACAGGTACATGAATGCATGGTACTAACTAGAGCCAACAGAACCCAGACACTGTCCTCCAAACACTGGGAAACAATGTGATGCCCCCCTGCCATTACTGAAGTGTACATCAGAAGGAGGATACCATTGCAGGGAAAGGTGGTGTCCCATGACTGGTGAACTCCCTTATTAGCCTCAAACACAACTTCAGATCCCTCGTGGAGTCCCCGACAGGCATTTATGGCAGCAGAGATGCAGCAGACACTGATGACAGTCACAACAGCCTTGATAGTTACATCAACAACCTCCACAGCATTAAACACAAGTGCTGCGAGTTACTGCACAAAGCTAATACCCATCCTGAGACAATAGATATTGGCCACAGTCTTGGCAACACATTCAGTGCCAGGTTTACCCCTCTTTCCCCCCATAAGTGAAGTGCTGAGTGAATGTGTTCTCACATGCTGTATCCCATTTCCATTCTAGGCATCTGTGTCAGCAGGATGTGGCCCTGCTGCAAGGCCACAGGGTATGGCAGTGTGGTGATACATCCACCATGTCATAGGCAGAGTACAGTATGTGCATGGTAATTCCTGGTCTGTAACACAGTGATTGCATATGCCTCACAGATTATAGGGCTGAGCATTGTACATAGGTACATGTTGATGTACAAAATCTGTTATAGAATGGAGAATGGTACATGTTCTGGTTTGGACACACCTCCAATTGCTAATGACAACAGCCACAGGGGATATTCATCAACCGAACACACTGGGACTACTATTTGCACACACACACACACACACACACACACACACACACACACACACCCACACACACACACACACACACACACACACACACACACACACACACACACACACACACTTGCCAGTACTGAGATCCATAGGTTCATTGCTTCATAGGTGTGTAGTAGGTGAATGCTCTACAAGGCTAGCCCAAGGGAATACCTTGGCATCAGGCCACATGGCAATAGCCCCCAGTGGGGCTCATGAGTATAGTCACTGGAGTGGTCCCCTGTGGTGGATATTCCCCATCCACTCATCCAGATTTTTATTGTGGGTGGCCAGTGATGTGCACTGCTTCCCATGTATGTGATCTATATTCCAAAACAAGGACAATCTCTGGGTTATGCACATGCCCCACATGCATGTTCTTTTATTTGTGGAAGTGTGCTTGAGATCTCTGGGGCATGTTGTGTGGACAGATTGGTATCCTCTGATGTAGCATTTCTGACCTCACTTGGGGAGACCTGGCTATGTAATCGAGGTAGTGATTGCACCTACATTGACAGTATGATATGGGTATTCAATGGCATTAGTGGTGTCTGTCCATACAGGGCATGTGTATAAGGCATGGTATTCTTTTGTGGGGTACGTTTGCTGAATTAAGTTGTTGAAGGCATCCAGCTGGGAACATTGCAAAAGGGCCAATGTACACATTGATTGGGCTACTGAGGCGATGGAACAGGGTGCCATGTCCTTTTACTTGCTGGATAACATACACTTAGTTAGGAGATGTAACACATCAAAGTACTTTCTGATGTCAGTGGCACTGCTGTGGTCAACAGGCATGTAGTCCACTGCAATTACACCGTGGGTACTATCTGTGAGGCAATATGCAGGGGAACTACCAATATAGTGGTTGATGCATATCCAAGTGTGTTTGTGTATGATACGTGGGTGGAGAGTGGTCTCTGAGTAATAGAAGGGTTGCCTATATTGCTCACTATTCCATCCTGACACATTTAGGGCTGTGGATTGTCTACACCAGCCTCTCCGGTGTTTGATAACTGTTGGCCTTGTAATGTGGACCTTGTTACATATACTAGGTCCTCAACATAATAATTTAGCAAAACCCACCCCCAATGCATAATGTTCTTACACAATCATACTGACCCCCACACAGGATACTGATGACACACACACACACACACACACACACACACACACACACACACACACACACACACACACACACACACACACACACACACACACACACACACACACACACTTGCCAGTACTGAGTTTCAAACCCTTACCTAGCCATCTATTGCTACTACAGTGTATCGCATTTATCACCCGCGCCAGTGAGCTTATAAGAAGGATGCTGTCCCAAGGTACTTCTAAGGTTAGGAACATCACCAACCCTTGTAAATACTGTCATTGGATGATGTAATGGGTGAGAGATTCTAAAAAATATTTTACCCTACACGTACATTTACACTTGCCAGGGGTGAGGTTCAAAACTCTATCTAACTATCTTTTCAGACCATTATAGTTATGCATTTACCACATGCACCACTGACCTTATATGGTTTACTAGAAAACTATTTACTAGAAAACTGTTTACTAGAAAACTATTTATTTCCCTTATCCTCACACTAGAGCTTTGCTTCCTGTTATCCCCTAGTCTTAACCCCTTTATATTCATCTACTGCACCCAACTCTGCTACCTCACTTAGCTACCATACAATTATTTTATCTCTCCAAACCCACCATATTCCTCTCTGTGCTTTATCTTATAGTTCCCTCTTACCTTGCACTGTACCCAGTGCTTCTCTCTTCTCTCTCTGATTGTTTTACTGCCATTGGTCCCCTCGCTGGTTCTTCCCGCTCCGTTTGCCCTGTGGGCTCACTCTGCTCCCCTCTCTACCCCCAATTCCCACCCACCCCCCAGGTACCCTAACCTTATACTTCCTCTGCCACACCTCCAATTTACTCACATCCTATCTCATTTCCAGCCTCACTCACACTTGTTAGCTCCACACTCCTGTCTTACTGCCACACCCCACTCTCCACCATCCTAACTCTTCCAATTTCCAACCTTGCTAACCTCACCTCACTAAAATATGCCTTTAAGCCTTAAACTACTTTATTTACTGCTACTCCTTAACATCCTTCTTTTATACTATACTCTTACTTCCTATGAGTATCATACCCTTAGCAGATCTCTTAATTTAGCTAAACACACGCCCTCCATCCTTCCTCTAGCCGAAAAAACCTATACTAATATCCTATCATCCTTTCCCTACCTTCCCCCTCTCTTTCACAAATTACTCCATAACAGGTTTCAAACAACTAGAAAGTTTTACCTAATACCCTCCAAAAACTCAAAAATATCTCCAGTCCTACAAACACTCTTACTGTTACATGGGGACATTCACCCCAACCCTGGCCCCAATAATCCCCTCATCCACACCCTTTCTAACCAAACTGCTAACAACTTCAGTTCACCTTTCTATTCCAACTCCCTTTCTATAGCACACCTAAATATCCATAGCATCAACAATAAAATCACACAACTCCATTCTTTAATTGACTTCTATGCATTTGATATCCTCTGTCTCACTGAAACCTGGCTTAAACGAGGTACCAGAGACAATGAAATCACTTCTCCTGGCTATAGCACTTTAAGGCAAGATCATCTTAACAAAAAGGGTGGGGGAGTGGCCTTACTTTACAAATCACAACTGCAGGTGGCCTTAATTGATTCCCTGCCTCCCTCCCCAGCCAATGCTGAAATACTCTGTAGCAAATTCCAAGTAAATAAGAGCAAAGCCATTTATATAATATGTTCCTATATCCCTCTAGGTGATAACTTAAACACATTTGAAAATATTCTTAGCTGGGTCTCCTGTAGCTTTCCTCAAGAAACCATAATCTTAGGAGACTTTAATATTGATTGGAACTGCTGCATATCTCCCAAACCCACCTTTTATCTCAATCTCTTTAACTTTCAATAAACCATAAACTCCCCTACTAGAATTCACAAATCAACCAATAAACAAGCTATCCTGGACTGGATATTGATCAACAATAATCCCCTCTCATATAAAACTGGAATACTCCCAGACAATATCAGCGACCATCTCCTCACCTACATCACAAAACAAAAAAAATAACAATCTCAAACAGGCTAGCTATCGTACTGTACGTAACAAAAAAAAAACTTTAACCTTCCTACTTTCCTTAATGAACTCAAAGAATGTAACTGGTCAGCTCTAAAACACCTCCCACTTGATGAAGCAGTTACCCATTTCAACAACGCTTTCCTACAAATTCTCGAGCGTCATGCCCCCTCTCGCTTAATTAGAATAGGATCCAAAGCTGCCCCTTGGCTTTCTAAAAAAAAACAAACAAACAATGCTATTAAGGAATAAACTATGGACAAAATGGAGAACCACTAAAAACCCAACTGACCATCAAAACTTCAAACACCTTAGAAATACTACAAAAAAACTCACCTATCTTGATAAAAGAAATTATTACCTTCAATATCAACAAAACCAAAATCACAACCCCAAAAAATTCTGATCAGGAATCAATAAACTGCTCCATCCAGGGAATACCAAAAGACCTACACCAGCTAACTTAGCTCAGACCCCACCCAATACAATAGCCAATACATTCAACAACTTCTTCTCTGAAACAGTCACCTCTCTAGCAAACACCATGACTCCCCTCTCCCCTTCAAAAGACTTCTCCTCAAAATAACACCCCCACTCTAAAATTTAGTACAGTCTCCACAACCCACATACGTAAGTTACTCTCAAAACTTAAACCATGCACCCCTTCAGCCGACAAACTACCAGCTGAATATCTGCAACTAGCAGCAGCAGAACTAGCATACCCAGTCTCCATCTTAATTAACAGAACAATAACCGAATCTACTATTCCATCCTGCTGGAAAGTCTCCCATATCATTCCTCTGCATAAAGGAGGTAACACTAATGAACTTTCTAATTTCCAGCCTATAGCCCTACTATCTCCACTATCTAAAATTATAGAACATTGTATATACCATCAACTCTTACATCATCTTTTGCAAAATAGCCTACTCGTAGACTCCCAACATGGTTTTAGGCCCTACCGTAGCACTTCCACTGCCCTTCTCTCCTTCACAGACATGATCAACAAAAATCGTAATAACAACCTTTTCTCCTCTGCTTTATTCTTGGACCTCTCAAAAGCCTTTGATATGGTGAACCATCAACTTCTCCTAGACACTCTGAAGTCTCTTTCACTTGACTCTTTGGCATTACACTGGTTTGACTCTTATTTGAAAGATAGAAAACAAGCAGTCCTCTGGGACAGCCATATATCCTCTTAGCTCCCAGTCACTATCGGTGTCCCTCAAGGATCCATCTTAGGTCCCCTTCTCTTCTCCATATTTATAAATAACCTGTCTACTTCACTCCTGACATCCACTTGTATTCAGTATGCTAATGATTCAACTCTCATCTGTTCTGCTTTATCTCCAGAAGAACTTCACTCTTCCACCCAAAAAGTCTTTACGGCAGCAGAAAAATGGTTCCAACATATCTGTCTCCTCCTTAATCCCAAAAAAACAAATTACTACTTTTCACCCCAACCCTTAAATCTGCCCCTATCTCCTTTTCCATTGTGTCTGACAATGGCACTATCATTAAACCTGATTGTTCCACTAAACTACTAGGCGTTACAATAGACAATCAACTAAACTTTGACTGCCACATTGATCTAACCATCAAGGCTGTTAATAAAAAGATAGGTGCCCTCTATAGACTTAAGCCCTTTCTTACTGCAACCACCAGAGTGTATCTTGCCCAAACTCATCTCATCTCTACATTATTGTATGCCTCTCCATCTTTTATCAACCTTTCAAAAGCTAACCTTCAGAAACTAGCCACAGCCTACCATAGTATTGCCAGGTTTGCCATAGGTTCCCCATTTCGTACCCACCATTGTGTTAATTTCAAAAACCTTAGCTGGCTTGAACTTCAAAATCTAATTCTTCTACATCAGTTATCATATATAAAATTCTCCATTACCCCTCTAATACACCCATACTTAATAACCTCATTGCCCCATACAAAAATCTTACTTCCCTTCGCTCAGCCAGCAAACTTCTAGTAGCCACTCTCAAATCTCATAATAAAGCAGGTGACTCCTTATTTACTAATGCTGTTGGCTCATACTGGAATAAACCTCCCATAGAACTGACCACTTTAGGCTCATCTCACCTTTTCAAAAAACAACTAAGAACCTATTTTAAATCCCACTGGCTATGCCCCTGCTCTAATCCTGACTGAGCTCAGCAAACAATCCCTCTCTACAGTCCTCTCCATTCACTTCTACTTGCCTCTATCACTACTTCTACCCCTCCAGTGTAGTGCACCTAGTGTCCCACCTGCTTATTAATTTTCCTATACTATCTTTTCTCCTTATACTTGATATATTACTGCAACCTGTCATCTCTCCTTTTATTTAAACCTAGATGCTGATCCATACTGTGCAAATCTCTATCTTAAAACTAGTGCCCTGGCACAAAATGTTTATCTTAATTTGTTAATAGTGTAAATATTTATAGACTCTTTACGTGTTACTATTTTCTCTCTTTTTCGTTTTTTAGCAGTCCTACTCTTGCAAATATTATGGGATAATGATTCCTCGCTATTTTTTAGTTTTTGTTAAAGTGCTTCTGTATTGTTACTATACTACATGAGAATATTTCTTTATTTGCTTATATGTTTGTATATTTCTGTGCTTTTTGTTTATTGTAAGTTACTAGTATATAGTGGAGCTTTTCTCCTCGGGCCTCTGCTGAAAATGGACATGTATCCAGCCAGACTAGCACTGTCAACAAATGTAAAATAAAATAAAATAAAATAAAATAAAATGGTTTAAGGATGCCAATAGGTACTTCTAAGGTGGATAATATCTGCATGACTGCTAAAGTCAGGCACGGAGATGTGTACTGGGTGTAAATGGGGCCAAAAATCTTTCAGGTACAAACATGCATATATACACACGCAAACACTTGCTAGGGATGAGATTCAAAACCATACCGATGGTAGTTACTGCTACTACATTGCTCTGCATTTATCATGTACACCCTGGAGCTTACATACTGGAGATCTGTGCAAAGGTATCTTTGAAGGTGAGTGTCATTGGCAGCAGTGTTAAAGGAGGGGTAAGGGAAGTGTTGTAAGTGTGAATGACCACAAAGCCAGGTCTCTACAGAGATACACACACTCTCTCACATAAACACTCACCTTTACACAGCTGCCAGGATTAGGATTAGAACACCTACCTAACTACACTATACTGTTATGCACTTACCACAAGTGCCACAGAGCTTATATGCTGGGGAACTATCCAAAGGTATCTTTGAAGGTGAGTGACATCATCTGCAGTGTTGAGTGAGGGATACGGGAGATTTAGTGAATGTGAATGGCCTCAACCACATTCATCTAGAGACACACACACACACACACACACACACACTCACATACAACTTTACATTTGACAAAACTGAGATTACAACTGCTACATGGATACCTATTTGTACTGTAGTGTTACACAGTTATCACAAGCACTACTGACACTATAGGGCTGAGGGCAAACCAAAGGCATTTCTACAGTGAATGACATCAGCACATCATGTGATATAGGCCAATGGGATGTGTAGTGGGTGGGACAGGCCTCATAATGGGACACTCTCTGTCGCTGTTTGTCTTTCTCTTCCCCACATCTCTGTGTGTGTATGTTTGACATATTATATTATGTTGGCCTTAGATATGTGTGTGTGTATTCCTATCCAGTGTGTGTGTTTGTGTGAGTTTGTGTGTGTGTGTGTGTGTGTGTGTGTGTGTGTGTGTGTGTGTGTGTGTGTGTGTGTGTGTGTGTGTGTGTTTGAAGTATCAATGGTGTACAATTTGGTGTGTGTGCACAGACAGCTGTGAATAACCGATGTCTGTACTCCACTATGTTGTCAGACATGGGCTTCATTTCTCTGAGTGTAGGAGCATGCCCAGTATGACCTTCTACATTGAGTGTATGCATCCATTCCAGGGAGGGTTGAACTTCAGTTCAGGGTTTTGTGTGCTACAGCTACACCTAGCAAACTGTTTCTGCAGGATATCTGTAGATAGATTGCCAATATGGAGACACAATGGGCTTAACATACAGGGAATACTGTAACTATTGCTGTTTGTGCTGCTTGTGTGACATGTTTGGTTGTAGCATAGATATTGTGACATATGTACTGTTTTATACTGTGATGTGGCAAGTCATCAACTACTGACAGTTATCATTCTTTGCTCACAGTTATATACCGGGAAATACAAGATGAATGAAGCTGAGACTAATATTCTGAGGCATATAGACTACACATTCTGGCACACACCTGCCATTGTGGAGGGGTAGCTACAGACAATAGACTGCTGGTTCTGTGTAAATGGTGCAGCACCTTGTTATTGTGCTGGCTGGGGTTCCCCTCCTTGTGATTTTCTCAAATTCAAGGAATGGCCATATCCTGCTGGGGCCATACCTCTCAGCTGTACAGATACATTCTGGTTATCCAGAGGCAGGACTCATATATCTGGTCAGTTTACCTTCACATTGTGGTTTACAAGCTGTTTTGTGGCTATTCATTCATGGGTTTGCAGTCAGGAGTAGTATGGCAGACGTTAAAGTTTCAGACTTCACATAAACCATGACATCTATGCTTCTACACCCCCCTCAGTTATTCTCTGCTCCACCTAACATTATGTAAGCAATATCTCATAGATATCCCTACAGTTGGGCCTTTATCACAGTAATATTTATGGCCTGATCCACAGTCCTTGCAGTAGGACATGAGGAGGCATGCTACTGGCATTTGTCAACATGGCCTTGCATTTGTTTTCTATTTACTGTTAGGTTGTTAGTTGGGACCCCCTGACATTCCATACATTAGTACTATGGGTGAGTCATGGGCCTTTGCAAGAGGACTGTAGGCCATTTGAGAATGCTGCAGGCCATCTGTTACTGCATTTCTACATGGGATTGTGGAGGGGGGGTGCACGCCTGCAGACTTTAACATTTGAAATGACTGCACTGGCATTTAAGTTACTCTGTCGGCTTCCATTTCATATTGTATTGTGACCTATTATGCAGACAGGAGGCATATCAGTAGAGTACACATGTTAGATCTGAATAGCATATATTTCAATTTCAGACTTCTTACCCTTCAGAACTGGAATGCAACTGCCAGACCTGTTGTAGTATGTCTGTGTAGGTCTGGTGTGGGGCTGTTCACCATTGCCATCATCTGGGAGCCTTAGGCCAGCCTTTCTTCATGGTCATCTACACCTGTCCTGCTGGGTGAGGCTGGTGGTGGATATGTGACCCTCATTGACATCCATATGTGTGACCTATTGACACCCACATTTCTTTGGGCCATCACATGTACTGCAGCTGGGGATGTCACCTTGTGTAGTGCTGCCTAGTATGTTGACACCATTATTTGTTATGAATTTGCTGCTGTCCTATATAGCTGTCTGCTGCTATCCCATTCAGCTACCCAATTCCCTTGCATGCTTGCATCCATATCATACATACAAGTATGAGAACATACGACTCCATTCAGTAACTGATAGGAAGAGGGACTTACCTTGTTGGTGGGCCAGTATTGAGGACAGTCCTGGAGGGCTGACTATGTTGGATGCACATAGTATACTCCCTGTAAATGGTAAAGCTCAAATAATGTCATGTTTGGCATCCCTTTTACTGTCTGTGCGAGTCATTGAGAGGTATCAGTCCCTGGGTCCCTATAGTGTCAGTGTGTGTGCTATCCATTGTCTCTTTGCCAAGGCCTGGGCATACTGTGCACGCCTCCTTCTGCCTACAGGGGCAGGCTCAGGATGTTCCTCCTCCGAGTCCCTCTATGATTGTGCTGGCCTTGGCAATGGTGGTGGGGACTGTGTGGCCCTGCACCATGCTGTTCCTGCTGCAGCTGTTTCTGCAGGATCTTATTGTGTAGCAAGGTGCATACTATGAACATTTGTATACATGTAGCTGGAGAATACTGCAAGACTCCACTGGATATGTCAAGGCAGTGGAACCGTGACCTCAACATCCCAAACACATGCTCTACAATGACCCTGGTTTGTGTGTGTGCCTCATTATGGTGTTCTTGTTCAGGTTTGTGTGCATTTCTGATTGGTGTCATCAGCCACGGCTCCAGTGCATAGCCAGCATTCCCCACTAGATGGCCATATGGGATGTCCTCCCTGGCAAACACCTGATACAGCTGTGAGCAATGCCAGATGTGGGAGTCGTGATAGCTTCCAGGGCTGCCAGCACACACATTCATGATAATGCCCTGGGTATCGCACATGACCTGACAGTTGATGAAGGGGAAGCCCTTACCATTTATGTAGACCCTGCCCCACTCACCGTGTGGTGCTTTGATGTGGATATGCATGCAGTCTATAGCACCAACTACTTCAGGGTATTCTGCTATATTGTGGAAGAGATGCATATGTGTGGTCAACGCCTCATGGGCAGTGGGGAAATAAATATGCTTATTGGCATGTTGTGCCTTGGCATCCAGGAACTGATGGAGTACTTTGGATGATGATGCTTGTGAGACCCCCATGATATCCCCAGTTGGTCTTTGGAAGGTACCTGTGACTAGCATTCTTAAGCCTAGACATACCTTGGTATCCACTGGGATGGGTTCCCCCTCTATTAGTTCTGTGTGTAAGGCATGGCCAGCTCAGCTCAGTGATTTGCTGTAGAATGTCCTTGTCCACCCTATAGCTCTCTACTATCTCCAGCTCATGTAGACCCTGGTAAGTTACCCTGGGTCTGTACACTCTTCTCCTCCTCCTCCACACTGTGGGTTGGTTGTCAGCATTCTCCTCCTCGCCACCCTTGATCTCCAGCACATATTGAAGGAGTAAAGCAACAGCAGCTTCTAACATATTTAGTTATTTTTGCCAATTAAAAATCCCCCATCTGTGTACACTAGTGGTGTAGAGTTTGTGGGAAAAAACAATCTGTAGGGTGTTTGCATAGTTTAAATTAGTGTGCTGGGCTGCTGCATGTGTAATTGGCTGATTCTGATACATTCCACTGCCAGCTATGCTAATTCTCCTTGATTACCTTCCAACTGCTGTTTCTCCTTCCCACGTCCTCCCTATTTAAGCCCAAAGGTACGCCGCCCATACCCGGTGTTCAAATGTAAACAGTTCTGCTATTCCCTCTGTTTTTTTTTTTTTGGCCTACTGGGCGCCACGCACACCTGTTTAGCTAATGTAAGCACTTTAAAGCAGAACTGGCCCTCCCTGGATACGAACATGCTCTGCATTTCAAGGAATAAGACAATACAGCCTCAGACACACCTCCTTCCTTAGTTTTGCTTAGATAAGGGCAAACACGGGCCACAGAGTTCCATTGAGCTTACAGCAAGCATGACACACTCCCTTATGAAGTCATTCAGCTCTTATACTTGCACTGTTGTATTGCTGCACCTACATTGTTAGGTACAAGCTGACACTTTGAGGAGATCTGTGATTCAGTATAACTCCTCTCATTTGCATAGCCCAGTGTGTATGTCCTTAGTTACTGCACTTAGACGGACCCTTTCCCCTTGACAACCAGTGCTCCCTGGTATTGTTTCCATTCTGCATGCCATTGACTATAATGGCAAAATGCAGAATTATCTTAAAATTGACTTTTCTCATTTCTTTTTTAATTTTTGGCATGATCCTATTTGCGTGCCACTACCCTAAGCTTAAACAGCCGTTATTGGCCAAAAAAAGTTTAATTTTAAACAAAAATAAACATTTATTAATGCCAATGGACTTATATTTGGCCATTGGCATGTGTGTTTGACTGTAATACATGTTTTCCATGAGCTGTTCTGCCTCCGTTTGCTCAGATGCAGAAATGTATTCAGTTACTAACTGAATACATTTCTGCTCTGACACTTTTCCTGCACGAAGTCCGGCCAGCTTCCTGAAGCACAAAATCACCTCATTTGCATGGTTTTTACCAGCAAATGAGATGATTTACATCCTGCATGGATTTCCGTGAAGGAACAGTGTAGGGCCGCTCGTGCACATGAAAATAGTACTTTCCTGGATCGCTCGGCTGCCATTTTCCTTGCAGGAGCTCCTACACTGTTCCTGCACAGAAAACGACCATTCCTGCATCCCGGGGCATATTTATAAAAATATGCAACCCTTCTAAATTAACCCAGAAATGTTCATTACTAACTTAGCATCTATTAGCCAGAACTTCCTAAAAATCCTCCCCTTAGATGATGCTTTAAATGAATTCAGCAAAACTTTCCTGACTATCCTAAAATGCCTTGCACCTCCTGGAAGGAACAGACCTAAAGCAAATAATGCAATGTGGGCTATCCAAAAAGAGTAGAATGCTAATGCAGGCTAAAGAAAAGTCATGGAAAGAACGGCAAAAATATAAAATACCGCAATATTTTGAAAACTTCAGAATGCTTCCCAATCATACTAAAAATCAAATTAATGAAGATAAAACACTATGCTATAATAACTTTCAGAATAATAATAAACAAATCCCTAAAAAATTCTGAACAGCTATGAAATTAATCTTGCATCCCTGCCATAACTTCAACAAAAATTCCTCTCCCAATAACTCATCTCTTGAAACTGCAATGCAATTCAACTCTTAGTTTGTAGATAGTATAGCATCCCTAACCAAGGATTCCCCAGCATCTAATCCTAACCTTGCCCAGCAGCCATGTATCACCACATCTACTTTACCTTCAGACCTGTGCCCACATCCTATATAAAACTACTCTTAAACAAACTCAAACTATCCTGTACTTCAACTGATGACCTTCCAAGTAAATACCTTATAATAACAGCTGATAGCATTGCCTATCCTGTCTCAGTCCTTATAAACAGGTCAGTCCAGGAACCTCACATTCCATCTCTCTGGAAAAAGTCACACATTATCCCTCTGCACAAAGGAGAAAATTCAACAGACATTAATAACTTTAGACCTAGAGCAATCTTATCTCCCCTCACCAAAATACTTGAAAAATTTATTCAAAAGCAATTGTTGAAGTATCTCCTGCAGGAATAACTGCTGTCCCCCACACAACATGGCTTCTTTCCTTCCCATCGTACCAACACTACTCTTCTGAACTAGTCTCATCCTTATTTCTAAACTTGTCTGAATTCTACTACTCAGTTTGTCACAGTAAATGTCCACCATGAATGTCCTCATTATGTTTCTGACAGCCCATCCATTTATACTTTAAAAGCTACTTGTCCAATAGATTTCAGTTAGTAAAATGCCACTCCACCCTTTCTCCAAACCTCCCAGTTAACACCAGTGTATCACAAGGTTCTGTCTTTGGTCCCTTCCTCTTTTACATTCTAACTAATACTCTCCACCCAACGGAACATCCTAATACAGCACGCAGATGACTCCACAGTCATTTGCACATCTAACAATGTGGCGCACCTCCAAAAAAATTACCTAAGAAGCTTTAACAGCAACTGAAATGTGGCTTTATAATTCACAATTCATGCGCAACCCTAAAAAAACAAAGAAAAAAAAAAAAAAAAAAAAAAACCTGCTTTCCCCCCAAATCTCTCTCCGTGAAAAAAAAAAAACAAAATTTAAAATCCTCTCTCTTGATAATACAACCATTGAAATGACTTCTCATAGCAAATTATTAGGGATGATAGTGGATAATAATCTCAAATTCATCCTGCATATACAAAAATGCATAAGAAAAACTCATAAAAAACTAGAGATGTTTAAAGAGACAAAAACTTTCTCACCAAAGCAACTAAAAGTACATTTGCCACTATTTATCTCATCCCCACACTTCTTTATGGTTCTCCCATCCTTACTAACCTTCAGGCATAATAAAACTCAAACCTTCAGCAATGCTATAACAAAGTTACTAAATTTACAGCAAATACCCCTTTTAGAACCCACCACTGTATAGCACTAAAAAGCCTAAACTGGTTAGAACTACCTTATCAGATTACATATATAGTTTCTTACCATCTATAAAATTATCCAGAATCCGTCTGCTTGTCCAGCACTAAATAACATTTTGCACAACTATGTTCTCAGTTGGTCATTATGAGCCAATGACCAAAAACTCCTGACTGTCTACAAACCTATGAAATCTGCTGGGCATTGTCTGTACTCGTACAAGGTTGCTAAGGCCTGGAACTCCTTACCTGTATCCAGCAAGTCAATATCCTCCCTCCCATCCTTAAAAAGTACTCTGAAAGAGTTGCCAGCCAACAGCTAGATCTGATCTTGCTCAACCCTAGGATAAACTATATCCCTAAATGTGGGCAAATACTAATTCATACCTAACATTACCTTATTCTCATTTCTTCACTCACTTCTTTACTTCTATCAATTTATCTCTCCTGGCTTTCTCAATAAAAATACCATAAGCCTTCTTTTCTTTCATTTCATATTACAATTCCTGTTTATATTGTACTAACTTATCTTTACTATCTCTATAAACTAACTAAAATTTCTCTAACAATTAAATTATTGTCATATAACTTGTAACTAGTCTTAAGCAATGTTTTCATATTATGTCTTGTTGTCTTTTAGCTTTTCCTGGTTAGGGGTTGCCACAGCGGAACTCCGGTCTTCTAATGATTGGCAGTAGATTTTCACGAACGCCGAGGTGCTAGCTTGATGTTCAATCTTTAACAAAGGCTCGCCCATTTACGCATGTCTTTCGAACGCCCATCCAACCGCGGGGAGGACATGCAGACACCACACAGAAGGCACTCCCTGCACTCCAGCCCAGAATCGAATGGAAGAACCTCTTGCTGTGAGGCAACAATGCTACCACTGCACCACAGTGGAAGTCTAATGTTTTCATATTATGTCTAATTTGGTATAATTATTTAAATTGTATTTGTTTTTGTATTATTTTTAAAGATTGCAATATTAGTATTTTTTTTTTTTTGTAATACTTTGGAGCTTTTCTCCCCAGGCCTCTACTGAAAAAAGGCTCCTACCCAATCTAGCTTTCCCAGTAATCAAATATCAATAAATGGATAAATAAATAAATAAATAAATACATAAATATATAAATAAATAAATAATTGAGTAGTTTGGTAGTTGATGTAAAAGATTCTGGCTCTTATCTCTTGTAACCAAGGTACAGGGTATGAGCCTGAAAAAATTAACTAACGTGCCATCTGTAGCTAGGGCATTACACAAACACACACACACACACAAACACACACACACACATGCACGCACGCACACACACGCACACACACACACACACACACACACACACACACACACACACACACACACACACACACACACACACACACACACACACAGGTAAGGTGTGTTCATTTATTTAATTGTGGACAGAAGAAGCAGCCAGCAGGTGCATTTAAATTCCATGTCCAGGCTGCAGGAATATCTTGTGTATTTAATGGCACAGTGGTAGCATTGCCACCTCACAGCAAGAGGTTCTCTGGTTCGATTCTCAGCTAGAGTGCCTTCTGTGCGGATTCTGCATGTCCTCTGTGCATATGTGTGGATTTTCCCTGAGTACTGTAGTTTCCTTCCATGTTACAAAGACATGCATCGGGAGCATTTCTCCCTGGGCCTCTGCTGAATATTGGCTTCATTCCAAGTCAGACTTTCCCGGTAAAGAAATGTTAAATAAAATAAATAAATACAAGCATAGACAGTGAAGAGAATCAAGCAACAGCCGATGGGTATCTCAATGCGTGCGCAGATGCAGAAGGAGTTCTTAAATAAGACGTGTCATTTGTTTGTTTTAAATGACAAAGTAAATGTTGTGGCAGCCGCCTCTGCCAGCAGACACTTCCCAGCCAACAGACCCTGGGCGACTGCCTAGGCTGCCGAGTAATGGATGCGGCTTTGTGTGCAAAAATGATGATAATCTTTGTCTCAATCATTTTTAAACAGACCAAGTCAAAATGACAAATTGGTATGTCACAAGAACTAGACATTATGGACATACAAACCTCTAAAGGAAATTTGTCGACATTACTATTTCCCAAGAAAGAAAGAAAAAAATCACTAATAAACTATATAAAACCGGCCCTAAAGAAGACCAGAAAACCACTACAACAGCATCAAAAATGGAACAAACATCAGTTTTACACAACTGAAGAATCCCCCTCTCCTTAAACTTGGATATGTTTCATAGAAAAAACAACAAGAATACACAATTCTTAAATCCAAAACTACTAGAAAAAGGAGACATCAGAACTGAAACTGAAGCCTTACTAAACCAATTTTGTGGTAATCCGAACAAAGCAAATATGAGATTTGCCGACAGTGGCTGGCCTTTAAAACCCAACTAAGGAAGTTTTTAATTAGTAAGGCATTATATTGCAAAAATCTCCAGAAACAGAAAGAAAATCCTATTAAATCCAAAATTCATAAGTCAGAAGCAGTCGTAATCAATGATTATGGCAATGTTGTGGGAAATCGAATCAAATCTTTACAGTAAAAATTAACTATTCTGAATGGAGTTAGTTTCTTTCAAAATTACTGGCACATTTGTAAAAAATGCACAAAAAACTCAAAAGAACTTGATGAATTTTTAACTCATCTAAACACATCACACCACCCAATAACCTCATCTTAAATATTCAGTACATTTAACCATATAATGACAAGTAAACAATAAGGTCTAAGTCGTTATAACACTGGAAGTTGATATGAAAATATTTCCCTCCATTATGGCAAACAGACTCAAGAATGTGATTCAGCATTTTATTTCTCCCCTCCAATTTGGTTTTATTAATTCATACCACTTAGTTTCATAGTTTCATAGTTTCATAGTATAGTACTAGGCTATCTGCCCTGGGGCATTTGTAAGCCTAGCCATAGTGATGTGGCTTTTGCCACCCCATGAAATGGTACAAAAATGTACAGAATAAATTTAGAATACTGTGCCTCTGTCTAGTAGTGACACAATGAAGGTCCCCTTATATAATAGAATTAGTTTACTGTGCCCCTGTCTAGCAGTGACACAGATGTGACCCCTGGGGTAAACTTACGATCTCCCATCCACTCATCAAGATTTCTCTTGAAGAGAGTCAGTGAGGGCTTTGCCTAATACGAACTGGGATCTTGTTCCAAAGCATGGGAAGCCTCTGGGTTATGAATCTATCCCTCCAGCATGTCCTATTCATACTTGTGCTGAGGTTTAAATCTTTAGCTCTCTTGGTCCTGATGGATTTGGATTTTTTGAGGTGGAGCATGTCCATCAGATCCTGATTGGACATGGCCTTGTACGTCAGGCAGAGATCACCTCTGAGCAGGCGGCATGCTACTGAATAGAGCTGGTTTCTTTAGTCTGGCAGAATAAGACATATGTTGTAGACCCTTGATCCTCTTGGTGAGGTATTTTTGTGGTCTCTCCAGCTGTTGCAAATGCCGGGTGAGGTACATACCAAATGGGGCATTGTACTCAATCATGGGTCTGATGAGGGAGGAATATAGGGGTACAATGACATCCATGGATCTGGATGTGAATCCCTTCATGATGAGGTGTGCAAGGTAGAATGTTTTTCTAACCACTTTGGCAATGTGGGTGTCAAATGAGAAGTCATTGTCGACTTGGGTCCCTAGGTCTCTGATTACTTTTTCCATACTCAGTGGGTTGCTGTCTATGGGATAATTTGTGGGTGCTTTGTTTTTCCCAAAGGGGATGACTATACATTTTTTGGCATTTAGTTTAAGGCCGTGACTCCGGCACCAAGTTGTCCATTTCTGTGAGGCCTTTTTGTAGGATGTGTGTGTCTGCTGGTGTATCGACTATGGCGCCTAGTTTGCAGTCATCTGCGAACTTTGTCAGCCACAGCCCTCCCATGTTTGCTTTAACATCTGAGAAATAAATGCCGAACAAGAGGGGTCCCAGGACAGATCCCTGTGGGACACCACTTGTGACTGGCTTTGAGTCTGACATTGCTCCAGCGATTTTAACTTTATGGGTTCTGTCCTTTAGCCAGTTTGCAACCCATCTAGTGACATAAGGGTTTACATTTAAGCTGTTGAGCTTATCTATGATGCCTGAGTGGGGTATGGTGTCGAAGGCCTTAGCCAAGTCCAGGTATGCTGTATGGACTGCTTTGCCCTCATCAATGGCTCAAGTGACTGTTTCAAAAAGTCAACCAGGTTTAAAAGGCAGGATCTGCCCTTTACAAAGCCGAACTGAGTGGGGTCAAGTGTCTTTAGGTCCCCTATGTCTCTGTTTATGAGTTCCATAATGATTCTTTCCATAGCTTTGCAGACCAGGCTGGTTAAGCTTATGGGACGGTAGTTTCCAGGGTCTGTAGAGGCACCCCCCTTGTGGAGTGGGACCACTGTTGCTGTACGCCAGTGTTCAGGTACATATCCCGAAGTAAGGCTAAGGTTAAATAGCATTTTTATGTGTGGGTTTAGCTCCTCTTGAGTTCCGTAACACGCAGCCCGGGATACCGTCAGGTCCCATTGATGCTGTGTTTTTTCCTTTGTTTAGGGTGGTTCTCACTTGGACATCTGAGATGACAGGGAGATTACATTCAGCTGGAATAAGTATTTCTTCTTTTGGAGGTGAGGGAGAGGAGAAATTTGCACTGAACCTGTCAGCCAGAATGTTGGCAATATCTGTGGGTTCAGTGTATTTTTGTTGTTGCGAACCAACTCTGAGCATATCTGAGGGTTTCCGCCCAGGTTTCTAACATAGCTGAAGAAGGCTTTGTGGTTATCTTTAGTGTCCTTAGCGATTTTTCTCTCAAAGTTGGCCTTGGATGTTTTTATGAGAGAACGTAGTTTTCTGCTAGTGTTGATCAGAGATGTCTTCCCTTCATGGGATTTTGCTCTGACGCAGTAGCTTCCTTCTTTTGTTATACAATTTGTTTATGGCTGAGGTCCACCAGACAGGACGCTTACCTTTGGTGGAGAGGGACTTGGATTTATTTGGGATTGCATGATCCATGCATTCTTGGAGATGTCCATAGAAAGCATTTGTGAAGGATTCGGCATTGTGGGATGTGGTATCGACTGGCACAGTGGGCTTAAAGGATACCATCTCAGTCTTAAGAAGAGTGAAGTCTGCTTTTGAGAAGTTTTTCACTGTGTTTTTTTGTGCTGGGGGTGGAGGTGGGATATGTATATCCAGGGTGATTAGTTTGTGGTCAGATCTCACTAGTGAGGGGTATACTTCTGGTGTGGAGCATTTTGTCCCCATGTTTGTGATGATCAGGTCTAGTATATTATCTCCCCTAGTGGGAGAGGTGACTAGTTGTTCCAGTGCATTTGAATTTATGAATTCCAGGAACCTTTGGGTTAGGGTATTAGGGCTAGAATAATGTACCCAGTCTATGTTTGGGTAGTTGAAGTCTCCCAGTATGATGGTATTTTTGTGATACATTCATATCCTCCAATGTCTTCAGGAAGGCTGAGTGGGGTTCTTGAGATTGGGAGGGTGGTCTGTAACATGCTACCAGTTCTCTAGCAGTTTTGCCTATGGTTAGTTGCACCTGTATGGTCTCTGATGCTTCATGTATTGCTACTAACCTGGAGGTGTGGGTGTCCTTGATGAATATGGACACTCCCCCTCCCTTTGTGGTTCGGCCGGTTTTGGGGCTGAAAAGCATGATACGAGGTATAGCCTGGTAGCGCTGGGGTGCTCTCAGGAGCCTTGAACCAGGTTTCAGTTACTGCACAGACGTCGATGTTCTCCATGCTGAGGAGTGCATCAAGTGCCTGCATCTTGAGATTTAGACTTCTGGCGTTGAGCAGCATTTCCCTTAGTTTTTTTCCATTTTTGTTTTCTAAGGAGGTGGGTTTGTCTTTTGAGCCTTGCCTAAAAAAGACACTATGGGGGTGGCAAGAGCCTTAGCCAATATCCGGAAGCCCAGTGGTGACAGGTGTAAGCCATCCCTTGCGAATCAGCGTGGCTTGTCCAACATGTCATCCCAGGAAGACAGACATTGGATCCCCTTAGAATGACACCAGTACTTGAGCCAATTGTTAAAGCTGATCATCTTGTCTTTGTATTGTGGTATCATTCTTGGTGAGGGCAAGATGCTGCTCAGGGTCAGGGTCATACCAGCCTGGGCTACATAATCGGAGAGCTCCTCTATGTCTCTTTTCATGTAGTCCAGGGAGGTACGTCTCAGGTCATTCACACCAGCATGGACAATGACGGAGTCATATTTGTACTTGCTTTGGAGTGACTTGAGTGCGTGTGTTATGTGGCGGATCCTAGCTCCTGATAGACAGCTCACAGTCACCCTCTCCTTATTCAGCCTGGTCAGCGGGACATCAGCGTGTCTGACTATAGAGTCACCTATTACTAGTGTATCAGGCAAGGTGTTTGGCCTTAAGGGCTGTGATTGGTTGACACACTGATTTATTGAAGTATGTGTTGCATGTGTTTTGTTTTGAGGTGGTGGATTTTTGGATGTCTGCTTTGGGAGCCTCTGTTGTTTTGGTAAGTTTTTTATTAAAGCCTCCGAGTATGTCTTTGTGTTTTTATGTGTTTGGTTTGCAGTTGTGGTAGATCTATGTGGGACTGGGATTGTTTTGTGTGTGGTTACCATCTCCTCCTGTCTGGTCATGCCAGCCCTGAGTTGAGAGAGTTCAGCCTCCAGTTTGGCTATATAGTTGCATCTCTCACAGGTATTTGTGTTTGTTGGGAGGAGGAGAGGGTTGTCTGTGTACATGAGACAATTGTAGCATTGTCTCAAGATACCTAGATTGACCAGCTGAACTGGACAGGACGCCAGTAATCTACCACTCGACATGCTAGAACAGAATAAGGGAGTGCTGTACCTTTAAGGGAAGTGGATATTCACAGGGGTGGTAAGTGCTTTACTTAGTACGAGAGTGCTTACTTAGTACAGAAGTATTGAGAACAAGTGCTAGGCTTATAATATAGTGAGTAGTCTGATTATACTAAGAGTAGAGCTTCCTTAAGGGAAAATTTGAAGAGCAGACCTGGTGGAGCCAGAATAAGTTTAACCTTGTTTAACCGGCGCTGTGCTATGCGCACAACTGCGCAAAGCCATGCAAATGCGGATTTTAAACAGTGAACTACAAAAGAGCTAGAAATGGTCCAAAACAACCAATTACTATAGCTTCTTGTGCTGAGGTCACTTCCTACAGGGACAGGTAGGCTGCTCAAGGCTCCCCACTCCCACTGGTGAGCAAAGAAACTTCCTTCTATCCAAGTAAGGTAATGGACAACACAGGAACTACACCACAGCCCAGAATACAGCAATGCCTGTAAACTGGTCTAAACTAGTCGAGGAGAGGCGGGAAAACAAGGATTTTTTTGTTTTTGTTTTTTTGATAGAAACACACAGAAAATGCAGAAACAGTGATAAATCAGTTACACAGGCTAGCACACTTTAGTGGGCAGCCTCCACAGTTAAATTAAACAAACAAACAAACAAACTTTTGATCAAATTCGACTAAAATGTAACTTTAAGTGCAGATTTTAAAATAATGCAGCAAACAGTTAAAAAACAGTTCAAGCTAGTTCAGGGTAAGCTACAGAAGCTATTCCAAGTGAAAAAAAAGCAAAGATACTTAAATCCAGAAAGTAGTCACTTTTCTGAGTTCCCTGCTGCTAGGACCACTCTACAGGACCACAAGGAGCTTGTCTGAGCAGTATAGCCAGAAAAAAACGCCCAGAAGCAGGTTTTAAACAGTGAACTACAAAAGAGCTAGAAATGGTCCAAAACAACCAATTACTACAGCTTCTTGTGATGAGGTCACTTCCTACAGGGACAGGTAGGCTGCTCAAGGCTCCCCACTCCCACTGGTGAGCAAAGAAACTTCCTTCTATCCAAGTAAGGTAATGGACAACACAGGAACTACACCACAGCCCAGAATACAGCAATGCCTGTAAACTGGTCTAAACTAGTCGAGGAGAGGCGGGAAAACAAGGATTATTTTTGTTTTTGTTTTTGATAGAAACACACAGAAAATGCAGAAACAGTGATAAATCAGTTACACAGGCTAGCACACTTTAGTGGGCAGCCTCCACAGTTAAATTAAACAAACAAACAAACAAACTTTCGATCAAATTCGACTAAAATGTAACTTTAAGTGCAGATTTTAAAATAATGCAGCATAGGTTCATAGGTTCATAGGTTCATACTAGGCTATCTGCCCAAGGGCATTTATAAGCCTAGCCCATAGTTATGTGGCTTTCGCCACCCCTTTAGTTTGAATAAAAACTATGCCTATCATTTTGCTGTGCCTCTGTCAAGCAGTGACACTGAAGTAATCCCTGGGGTATATCTGCAATCTCCCATCCATTGGTCAAGATTCCTCTTGAACAAGGCCAGAGAGGTGCTCTGCCTCACATGTACCGGGATTTTGTTCCACAGCATAGGGAGTCTCTGGGTGATGAATCTGTCCCTCCAGCACGTTCTATTTATAACCGTGTCAAGGTTTAAGTCTCCCGCCCTTGTGGTTCTGAGGGATCTAGATTTTTTGAGGTGAAGCATATTCATCAAATCTGGGTTTGACATGGCCTTATATGTCAGGCACAGGTCACCTCTGAGCAAGCGGTATGAGACTGAATAGAGCTGGAGTTCTTTGAGTCAGGCAGCATAAGACATATTTTTGAGACCCTTTATCCTTTTGGTGAGGAACTTTTGGGGCCTTTCAAGCTGCAGCAGGTGTCTGGTCAGATACATTCCGAACAGGGCATTGTACTCAATCATAGGTCTAATAAGTGATGAGTACAGGGGGACGATGACCTCCCTTGATCTAGATGTGAATCCCTTCATGATCAGGTGGGTGATATAGAAGGTTTTCCTAACTACTTTAGCAACATGAGTGTCAAACGAAAGGCTACTGTCAACCTGGGTCCCCAGATCTCTGATGACTTTTTCTGTGCTCAGTGGATTGCCACCTATATGGTAGCTAGGGGTAACCTTGTTTTTCCCGAAGGGTATGACTATGCATTTTTTGGCGTTTAACTTCAGGCCATGGCTCTGGCACCAGTTATCCATTTCTGTGAGGCCCTTCTGGTGGATATCTATGTCAGATGTGTTTTCGACTATGGCGCCCAGTTTGCAGTCATCTGCAAACTTTGTCAGCCATAACCCTCCTGTGTTTGCTTGTACTTCAGAAAAGTAGATGCCGAACAAGAGTGGACCCAGGACTGAGCCCTGTGGGACACCACTTGTGACAGGCTTTGAGTCTGACATGGCTCCAGCAACTCTGACCCTGTGGGTTCTGTCACTTAGCCAGTTTGCAACCCATCTTGTGATGTATGGGTTTACATTCAAGCTGATGAGTTTTTCGATGATACCTGAGTGGGGTATTGTGTCAAGGCCTTTGCCAGGTCGAGGTAGGCTGTATGGACTGCCTTTCCTCATCAATGGCCTTGGTGACTGTCTCAAAAAGTCAACCAAGTTTAAGAGGCAGGATCTGCCTTTGACAAAGCCAAACTGAGTTGGATCCAAAGTCTGCAAGTTCCCTATGTCTTTATTTATGAGTTCCATTATGATCCTCTCCATGGCTTTGCAGATAAGGCTTGTCAAGCTAATGGGGTGGTAATTTCCAGGGTCTGTGGAGGCACCGCCCTTATGAAGTGGGACCACAGTCGCCGTGCGCCACTCCTTGGGTATGTATCCTGAGGTGAGGCTAAGATTAAACAGCTGTCCTAACTGTGGGTTTAATTCCTCGTTGAGTTCATGAAGCACACAGCCGGGGACACCATCTCCCGCGGATGCTGTGTGTTTTGCCTTAGTGAGGGCAGTTCTCACCTGGGCGTTGGAGATGTTTGGGGCTACAATCCTCTGGAATAGATATCTCTCCTTTGGGGAGGGGAGAAGTTTGCACTGAACCTGTCAGCCAGTATGTTGGCAATGTGTGTAGGTTCAGTAATTTTCACATCATTTTGAACTAATTCTCAGCATATCTGGGAGTTTCCTCCTAGGTTTCTAACATAGCTAAAGAAGGCCTTATGATTGTCTTTAGAGTCCTTGGCGATTTTTCTCTCAAAATTTGCCTTGGATGATTTTATGAGAGCTCTTAGTTTTTTACTTATAATGATCAAAGGTGTCTTACCTTTCAAGGATTTTGCTCTATCTTGTAGTAGCTTCCTCCTCTTGTTGTAGAGCTTGTTTATGGCTGGGGTCCACCAGACTGGACGCTTGCCTTTGGTACAGAGAGTCTTAGTTTTGTTTGGGATTGCCTGATCCATGCAGTCCTGTAGGTGCTGGTAGAAGGCATTTGTAAGTGATTCAGCGGTTTGAGTAATGTTTACCACTGGCTCAGGGGCCTTAAAGGAGACCACACTAGTTTTTAGAAGTGTGAAATCGGCTTTTGAGAAGTTTTTCACTGTGGTCTTTTTTGGTTCAGGTGGGGGCGGGATGAGGACCTCCAGCGAGATTAGTTTATGATCTGATCTCACCAGTGAGGGGTATACTTCCGGTGTTGAACATTTTTATCCCATGTTCGTGATGATGAGATCAAGTATGTTTTCTCCTCTTGTGGGGATGGTGACTAGTTGTTCCATGGCATTTGAGTTTATGAACTCCAGGAATCTTTGGGTTAGAGTGTTCGGGCTTGAGTAGTGTTCCCAGTCTATATTAGGGTAGTTGAAGTCACCTAGTATGATGGTGTTTGGAGATACATTTATCCCCTCCAATGTTTTCAGGAAGGCCATGTGGGGTTCCTGAGTTTGAGAGGGTGGCCTGTAACATGCTACAAATTGCAGAGCAGTCTTGCCTATGGTTAATTGCACCTGGATGGTCTCCGATGCATCATGCTGCCACCAACCTTGAGGTGTGGGTGTCCTTTATGAATATGGACACCCTCCTTTCTTGGTGTTGTCCAGATTTTGGGGCCGGAACGCATGATATGAGGTGAAACCTGTTAGTGCTGGGGTGCTCTCAGGAGCCTTGAACCAGGTTTCTGTCACAGCACAGACATCGATGTTCTCCATATTGAGAAGGGCCTCGAAAAGTGCATCTTGAGATTGAGACTTCTGGCATTGAGCAGCATTACCCTTAGTTTTTTTTCCTTTTGGTGTTCTAGGGTGGTAGGTTTAGAATTTGAGCCTTGCCTAAAAAGGCACTATGGGGTGGCAAGAGCCTTTGCCAATATCCGGAGCCCAGGGTGACAGGTGCAAGCCATCCCTGCGAAGCAGCGTGGCTTGTCCAGCATGTCATCCCAGGCAGACAGACATTGATCCCTTTGAATGACACCAGAATTTAAGCCAATTATTAAAGCTGATCATCTTATCACTGTATTGTGGCATCATTCTAGGTGAAGGTAGGATACTGCTCAAGGTCAGGGTCATACCTGCCTGGGCTACATAATCAGAGAGCTCCTCGATGTCCCTGTTCATGTAGTCCAAGGAGGTACGCCTCAGGTCATTGACACCAGCGTGGACAATGACTGAGTCGTACTTGTACCTGCTGTTGAGAGACCTGAGTGCTTGCGTTATGTGGCGGATTCTAGCGCCTGACAGGCAGCTTACTGTGACCTTCTCTTTACTCAGTCTGGTGAGCGGGACGTCAGTGAGTCTGACTATGGAATCACCAATGACAAGTGTGTCTGGCATTTTGTTTGGCCTTAAGGGCTGTGACTGTTTGACACTCTGACTGTGTGGTCTATGTGTTGCATGTGTTGGGTCGTGAGGTGGTAGTTGTTTGGGTGTCTGCTTTTGTGGCCTCTGCTGTTTTGGTAAATTTTTGATCAGAGCCTCCGAGTATGTCTTTGTGTGAGTATGTGTTGTGATGGTACCATGTGTGACTGGGTATGTATTGTGTGTGGTTACCTTCTCCTCCTGTCTGGTCTTGCCAGTCCTATGTTGAGAGAGCTCAGCCTCCAGTTTGGCCGTATAGTTGCATCTCTCGCATGTATTTGTGTTTTGTGGGAGAAGGAGAGGATTGTCTGTGTACATGAGGCAGTTGTAACATTGCCTCAATATTCCCAGGTTCACCAGTTGAGCTGGAGAGGACACTAGCAACTGATCCCTCGACATACTAGAAGTAGTAGATAAAGAGACTTTCAAAGGACTCCGGGGGAAGTGGGTTTTAGGCTGGTGGGGTACTATCTATAATAAGAGTGCTTTATCAAGGTGCAAGTACTGTAGGAGTAAGTGCTAGGCTTTACAGATAGAGAATAGTCTACTTGGGAATCAAGTAGAGATGAACTTTTCAGTTATAGGATATGCTGGTTAGATCAGCAGTACAGCTCGAGGAAGGTAGTTTTAAGGAAAATTGGAAGAGTGGAATTTAGATGGCCCAAATAGTTTAACCTTGTTTAACCGCGCTGCTCTTGTGTGCAACAGTGGTAACTCCGCAATCAAGGCTTACACGCTTAGCGTGTTTTATAGCAGGGGCTGAAGGGAGCTAGGAATTGGCCCAAACGACCAATGGACTACTAGTTTCTGGCTGAAACTTCACCAAATCAGACAAAAGGCGCTCAGTGCTTCCCACTCCCACTGGTAAGCAAAGAAACTTCCCTCTTCCTAATAAGGCAATGGATCAGTAACAGGAACTAAAACAAAGCCCAGGGATCAGCAACTCTGAAACTGGACTGCTCTAGTTCAGTAAGGCGGGAAAACAAGAGATTTTTTTTGTTTTATTACAGAGACAAGGAAAAAAAACAGACAGTAAATGCTGTAAATCGGCTAGCGCACTTTAGTGTGTAGCCTACAGAAACAATTTGCAACAATTAGTAACTTAAAGTGCAATAAACAGTGTAAAATGCAGAAATCACTTAAAGTAGCAATAAAACAGGCGAAATGCAGTCGCTAGCTTAAATAACAGTGGGAAAGTCACAAAAAATACTTATATCTGGTAGAAAGTCACTCTTTTAGCTCTCTGCTGCTTGGATCACTCTGCAGGCCACCACGAGGATCTGTGCTGAGTTGGTACAAGCTGGAAAATGCGTGTTTAGCGTGTTTTATAGCAGGGGGCTGAAAGGAGCTAGGAAATGGCCCAAAACAACCAATGGACTACTAGTTTCTGGCTGAAACTTCACCAAATCGGACAGAAAGGCTGCTCAGTGCTTCCCACTCCCACTGGTAAGCAAAGAAACTTCCCTCCTCCCTAATAAGGCAATGGATCAGTAACAGGAACTAAAAACAAAGCCCAGGGATCAGCAACTCTGAAACTGGACTACTCTAGTTCAGTAAGGCAGGAAAACAAGAGATTTTTTTTTTTTGTTTTATAACAGAGACAAGGCCAAAAACAGACAGTAAATGCTATAAATGCTGTAAATCGGCTAGCGCACTTTACTGTGTAGCCTACAGAAACAATTTGCAACAATTAGTAACTTAAAGTGCAATAAATAGTGTAAAATGCAGAAATCACTTAAAGTAGCAGTAAAACAGGTGAAATGCAGTCGCTAGCTTAAATAACAGTGGGAAAGCCACAAAAAATACTTATATCTGGTAGAAAGTCACTCTTTTAGCTCTCTGCTGCTTGGATCACTCTGCAGGCCACCACGAGGATCTGTGCTGAGTTGGTACAAGCTGGAAAACGCGTGTTTAGCGTGTTTTATAGCAGGGGGCTGAAAGGAGCTAGGAATTGGCCCAAAACGACCAATGGACTACTAGTTTCTGGCTGAAACTTCACCAAATCGGACAGAAAGGCTGCTCAGTGCTTCCCACTCCCACTGGTAAGCAAAGAAACGTCCTAATAAGGCAATGGATCAGTAACAGGAACTAAAAACAAAGCCCAGGGATCAGCAACTCTGAAACTGGATTACTCTAGTTCAGTAAGGAAAACAAGAGATTTTTTGTTTTATTACAGAGACAAGGAAAAAACAGACAGTAAATGTTATAAATGCTGTAAATTGGCTAGCGACTTTAGTGTGTAGCCTACAGAAACAATTTGCAACAATTAGTAACTTAAAGTGCAATAAACAGTGTAAAATGCAAAAATCACTTAAAGTAGCAGTACCACAGGCGAAAATCCAGTCGATGGCTTAATAACAGTGGGAAAGACACAAAAATACTCATATCTGGTAGAAAGTCACTCTTTAGCTCTCTGCTGCTGGGATCACTCTGCAGTCCACCACGAGGATCTGTGCTGAGTTGGTACAAGCTGGAAAACGCCCGCTTAGCGTGTTTTATAGCAGGGGCTGAAAGGAGCTAGATTTGGCCCAAAACGACCAATGGACTACTAGTTTCTGGCTGAAACGTCACCAAATTGGACAAAAGGCTCAGTGCTTCCCACTCCCACTGGTAAGCAAAGAAACTTCCCTCCTTCCTAATAAGGCAATGGATCAGTAACAGGAACTAAAAACAAAGCCCAGGGATCAGCAACTCTGAAACTGGACTACTCTAGTTCAGTAAGGCAGGAAAACAAGAGATTTTTTTTTTTTTTTTTTTTTTTTTTTTTACAGCGACAAGGAAAAAAACAGACAGTAAATGCTATAAAACAATTCACGTGCAGTGCAAGCTGGCACTCTGTATGTAGCAATATTAGTCCACACACAGTATGAAAAAAATGTAATTAAATTAAAAAGGACTAAAAGCAAGTGCAGAAAGGGTTTATTAGAGAGAATGCGGTAAAGAGAAGGGACTGGGGGAGTGTCCTAGATCAAATCTACAGTGGGGCGGGCACTGCAAAAGCCACCAAATTTAAACTACATCCAAGAACAGGGGGGGGGACAGTTTCAACAGAGCTAGATCTGAGAAATCAGTCCAAGTTATAACAACCACAATAAAATGAAGGAAATATACTTAAATCAGCTTATGTCCAGTTGATGTATGCAGACAAATCTCAGTAGCAAACAACTCTACTTAAAATGATTACCAGAGATGTAACCAACACAGGTTTTAAAGTTATCAGAAAACCCCCCAAGCTAATTAACACTTAAAGGAATTTCAGAGCAGTTTAACAACTAGTGCAGAGCTCCAGACACACACACAAGACAGTTTCAACAGAGCTAGATCTGAGAAATCAGTCCAAGTTATAACAACCACAATAAAATGAAGGAAATATACTTAAATCAGCTTATGTCCAGTTGATGTATGCAGACAAATCTCAGTAGCAAGCAACTCTACTTAAAATGATTACCAGAGATGTAACCAACACAGGTTTTAAAGTTATCAGAAAACCCCCCAAGCTAATTAACACTTAAAGGAATTTCAGAGCAGTTTAACAACTAGTGCAGAGCTTCAGACACACACACAAGACAGTTTCAACAGAGCTAGATCTGAGAAATCAGTCCAAGTTATAACAACCACAATAAAATGAAGGAAATATACTTAAATCAGCTTATGTCCAGTTGATGTATGCAGACAAATCTCAGTAGCAAGCAACTCGACCCTCGCTTTAAAAACACTTCAACAATTAGATTTGAAAAGAAACACTAAATGTATTGTACTTGCTTTAGATGCTCTAAAAGCTTTGGATAGAAGATAGAATTAATACCTCTTTTTTATTTCAAGTTCTTTCCAAATATGGCCTTCTCACATATTTCATTAAGATGTTAGCTGTATGATAATGTATCCAGTCATCTTTGCATTAATAAATGTCTTTCTAAACCTATTCATATTAGACAAGGAGTCAGATAAGTTTGTCCTGGTCACCATATTTGTTTATCTTATATATTGAACAGCTCTTCGTATTATTAACAAAATTATGGCCCAGAAATTGCAGTTTATTATCCGTGTGGGCATTTTTTCATCTCTTTCAACTTTCTGGTTTAAAAGCCCACGTTTGCACTTGTTTCCCACCGTCTAGTCCAGATACAGATTTGGTGTATCCGGGACTGTTTGTAAACTTCTGAGTCCTCAAGCCTTTCTGTGTTGAAGGGACACATTCTAGCTTATCAGTGGGAGTGATAAGCACTAGGTAGCCTATCTACCAAAAGATCCAGGTACAGATTCTTGGTTTTAGCACTTGAATTTGCTTATTCATGCTCAGCACTTGTTCAGAAATTGTTGTTAGCACTAAATAAGCTACAAATTACTACAGCACTCAACCCTCCTCTTTACCTAGAGGAAAACAGTTTTTGTACTTACTTTCTTCACTTGCTTAGAGAAAAACAGCTCTTATACGCACTTTCCTCACTTGTCTAGAGGAAAGTAGTTTTTTATTCAGGCATGTCCAAGGGTCATCTCCCAGTGTTCTCTCCTATGTATATGATGAATCTGGGCATCTTGAGGCAATGTAGTAATTGCCTCATGTACACAGACAATCCTCTCCTCCTACCACCCAACACCACAACCTGTGAGAGATGCACTTATCTAGCCAAACTGGAGGTAAGGCTCTCTACAACCAAGACTGAACTTGACAGTCAAGAGCAGAAGGTAAACACTTGCACCACACCACACTCATCACATAGTCCCACTAAACCTACACTACCAAAATTCACACATAGAAACACAAAAACATTCACAGAGGTTCTCAGTAATAATCTGCTCAAGCAACAGAGACCTCCAAAGCAGAAATGCAAGCAACCTCCACCCCTCAACACAACCCAAATGACACATAGCCCACAGACTCAGTGTGCCAATAAACCACAGCCCATAAGGCAAACCAACGTACCCAACACTATAGTCAGGTACACTGATGTCCCACTCACCAGGCTAAACAAGGAGAAAGTTACTGTCAACTGCCAGTCGGGTGCCAGGATCCGCCACATAACCCACGCACTCAGGTCACTCCACAACAACTACAAATATGACTCTGTCATTGTCCATGTTGGTGTGTACAACCTGAGACATACCTCCCTGGACTACATGAAAAGAGACATGGAAGAGCTCTCCGATCTTGTAGCCCAGGCAGGTACGACCCTAGCCCTGAGTAGCATCCTGCCATCTCCCAGAATGATACCGCAGTACAAGGATAAAATGATTGACTTCAACAATTGGCTAAGCTTCTGGTGTCATTCTAAGGGGATCCAGTATCTGTCTGCCTGGGACGACATGGTCGACAGACCACGATGCTTTGCCAGAGGTAGCCTGCACCTGTCACCCCTGGGATTCTGGATACTGGTTAAGGCTATTGTCCCCTTATAGTGCCTTTTTTAGGCAAGGTTCAAATGACAAATTCACCACCATAACAGGAACAGGCAAGCAAAAACTGAGGGTAATGCTACTCAATGCTAGAAGTCTAAATCTCAAAATGCACTCACTTGAGGCACTCCTTAAAATGGAGAACATTGATATATGTGCAGTGACTGAGACCTGGTTCAAGGCTCTAGAGAGCACCCCTGTATTATCGGACTATAACTCATACCACACTTTTTGGCCATCTAACCTGGACCAGAGCACCAAAGGCAGAGGTGTGTCCATATTCATTAAGGATATCCACACCTCCAGGCTAGTTCCACAGCATAATGCATGTGAGGTTATCCAAGTGCAACTAACTCTGGGCAAAACTGCAATCCAAATTGTTGCTTGCTACACATCCTCCACCATGCCCCAGGATTCCCACTCCTCTTTTCTTGATATACTGGAAAATATTAGTGTTCAACCAAACACCCTAATAATGGGCGATTTCAACTACCCCACCATTAACTGGGAAAAATAGTCATGTACCAACTCCTTCGCTCAACGCTTTCTGGAATTTATAAATTCCAATACCCTGGATCAACTTATCGACACCCCCACCAGGGGCAACAATATCCTAGACCTAGTCATTACCAACATGAGTGACTGGTGTTCCACACCTGAAATCAGCTCCTCGTTAGTCAGATCTGACTATAAGTTAATCACCCTAGATATTCGCATCCCATCCCCACCCACCATTAAGGAAACCGTGGTAAAAAAATTTTCCAAAGCCAACTTCATGCTTCTTAAGACAGAAGTGGCGAACTTCATGACAATACAGTTACGACTGCTGAATCCTACACAAATGCACTCTATAAGCACTTACAAAAGTACATGGATCATGCTATCCCAAACAAAACCAATACGCTATCCTCCAAAAAAAGGAAGCCAATCTGGTGGTCCCCTACCATAAACAAACTCTACAACAGAATGAAGAAACTGCTGCAAAAGAGAACAAAATTCCATGAGTGGAGGAGCTCCCTGGTCAGCCTCAGTAAGAAGCTGAGATCCCTTATAAGATCCTCCAAAGCTAGCTACAAAAACAAAATCACCACTGATTCTAAAGACAACCACAAAGCATTCTATAGCTATGTCAAGAATCTCATGGAAACACCCAGATCTGCTCTGAGTTACAGCACAACAGCATGAAAATTACAGAACGAACTGATATTGCCAGCATCCTGGTAGATAGGTTCAGTGCTAACTTTACCCCCCTCTCACCCCTTAAAGGGCCCATATCTATACAGGAAGAATGCAGATTCCCTGTAATCATATCTATGCAGGTAAAAGCTGCACTGTCTAAAAAGTACAGTTTTGTACCTACCATAAATGTAGATGTTCGAGTGCTAATACAGCTGCAGTAATCACATATGGGTTCTCTGCCGTCAGGCGGTCCCTCGGTCGGCCGAATTCCAAAGTCTAGGTCCGGCGTTGGTTGTTGTCACTTTCTTTCCTGACGTCAGTGAGGCAGGGGTATATAAGACACAGCCGACGCCATTTTCTTCAGTCTTTCTTGCCCCAGATGTCAGGTGCCCCCAGAAGGAAGGCAATACATAAATTATATTTATATACATGAAATGCAATATAATCAAAATCAGTAGTTGCAAGCAAATATACCATAGAAGGATAACCCCATCAGGTTGTATGAAGAGGGTTAGGCCCTAGGCCTTACCAAGAGGGGAAGGAGGGAGGAAACCTGTACTGCAGCTGTATTAGCACTCGAACATCTACATTTATGGTAGGTACAAAACTGTACTATGTTCATCGTGCATACAGCTGCAGTAATCACATATGGGTAGAATCCCAAAGCTACGCACAGGGTGGTAGGCACTAGGTGGAACTGGGATGAGCCAGAATGCCCTGCAACACAGCAGTGGCAAAGCCTGCTCTAGTTTTGGAATATAAAGGCAGGTGGTAGTGTTTTGTGAAGGTATGTACAGAACTCCAAGTGGCTGCCTCCAAAATATCTTTGGTAGGAACTCCTCTGAGGAAGGCTGTAGAGGTAGCTGTGGCCCTGGTGGAGTGGGATCTGATGCCTGTAGGGACAGATTTTCCATGATAGGAGTAACAAAACCGTATGCAGTGGCCTATCCATTTTGAAATTGTCTGTTTGGTAACTGGCTTCCCTTGAGTTCCTACAGCATAGGACACAAAGAGTTGCTCTGATTTCATGAAAGGCTTTGTTCTGTCCAAATAATAACGTAGCTGTCTATGGATGTCTAAGGAGTGTAGGAGCCTTTCCCCTTTGTTTTGAGGATTGGGGTAAAAGGTACGTAAGTGTATGGCTTGATTTAAAGCTACCCTGGATACCACTTTAGGCATAAATGACGGGTTGGTTCGAAGGGAAACCCTATCCTGATGGAAGATGAGAAAGGGCTGCACAGCCATGAGGGCTTGTAGTTCCGATACTCTACAAGCTGAGGTAATGGCCAGAAGGAAAGCTGTTTTCCAGGACAAGTATTGCAAATCTGTTGAGGCAGCTGGTTCAAAGGGAGGCAATGTTAATTTTTCTAGAATGTAATTAAGATCCCAGGCTGGTATTGGTTGCTTCCTTGGTGGTCTTATATTCTTAGCCCCTCTGAGGAACTGTCTTAAGAGTGGATGAGAGAATAAGGGTGGAGCCGTGTTGAATTCTGCAGAAATGGCTGAGGCATGGATTTTTATGGAGGAAAATGAAAGTCCAGTGTTCAGCAGCTCAGCTAGATACTGTAATACCTGAGGTAAATTCAGTTTTTTAGGGTCCTGGCCTTTTTTCTCATTCCAAGAGCAAAACCGTTTCCATTTTGCGGAGTGAGCCTTTCTAGTAGATGGCCTTCTGGCCTCCAAAATGACATCCTGTACCTCTTTGGGGAGTAGAGTCTGTTGTGGTGTTAAGGAATTTTCCATGCAGCGAGATTGAGTGTTTTCAGCTGACTGTGAAGAGTTTTGTAGCTGTGCTGAGTCAGCAGAAGAGGCATTAGAGATAGGGGCCAGGAAGGAGTATGTGTTAGGCTCCTCAGTAGTGGGTACCAGTGTTGTCTTGGCCAGTCTGGAGCAATTAGTATCATCTTCGGTCTGTCTGCTCTTGCTTTCAAGAGCACCTTTGGCAGAAGAGGCAGAGGTGGGAAACCGTAAACTGTCCATGCTGTCCAACTGAATGAAAGGGCGTCCACTCTCCAGGCCTTTGGATGAAAGGCCCTTGAACAAAACTTTTCCAATTGATGATTCCTGTGGGAGGTGAAGAGATCTATGTCTGGCCTCCCCCACGCTTGGATTATCTTTGAAAACACTTGAGGATGCAACTTCCATTCGTGTGGATCTGTCATATTTCTGCTTAGATTGTCTGCCAGCGTGTTTTCCAAGCCTGGTAAGTACTGTGCTTGAAGTTTGATTTGCCATTCCAGAGCCAAGTTCCAAAGTGTCATGGCTAGTCTGCACAGGGGGTATACATGTGTTCCTCCTTGTTTGTTTATGTACCACATTACTGTGGTGTTGTCTGTTCTTATCAATAATTGTCCTGGATGCAGGAGGTCCTTGAATGCTGTAATTACATTTATCACTCCTAGCATTTCTTTTTATTGATGTGAAGGTGCTTTTCCTTTTGGGACCATTTGCCCTGAATGCACCTGTCTGTCATGTGCACCCCCCAGGCGTAGTCTGAGGCGTCTGTTGTGATGACTTGATTTGCTTGAGGCTTGCGGAATGGAAGACCTGTGTTTGTTTGACATGCTTGGGCCCACCATAGAAATTCCTTTTGCAAACATGGAATTATTGGTATTATTGTTTCCAAACTGTGGCTGTGTTGAGTCCATAGGTTTTTTAGGTACCATTGAAGTTTCCTCATATGCAACTTTGCACATGGGATTAAAAGAATGCAAGATGCCATGAAGCCCAGAGCCTGCAGGATTTTCCTTGCAGTAAGCCTGGTACAATTTGCTAGTGTTTTGAAGTACTGAGTTAGTTGCCCCTGTTTGTCTGGCATAAGATAGGCCATCTGGGTGTTTGTGTCCAAGTTGGCACCCAGGAAAGTTATTTTCTGAGATGGTGTTAGCCTGGATTTCTCTTTGTTGATTGTGTATCCCAGAGAATTCAGTAACCGTGTTGCATAAGACAGATGTTCCAGAAGTATGTGCTTGCTGTCTGCTTGGATCAGGCAGTCATCCAAATAAGGGTAAATTTGTATCCCTTGAAGTCTGCAGTAGGCAATTACTGATGCCAGGCATTTTGTGAATACTCTGGGCGCAGTAGATAAGCCAAAGGGCAATGCAGAGAACTGATAGTGTATTGAACCTGCAAGAAATCTGAGGTATCTTCTGCAGCCTAGTCTGATTGGGACATGCAGGTATGCCTCCTTGAGGTCCAATGTTACCAGCCAAAACTCCTTGCCCAGCATGGGAAGAAGCTGCTGTAATGTGAGCATCTTGAATTTTGGTACGAGTAAGAATGTGTTCAGGATGGATAAGTCCAAAATGGGTCTCCAGTCGGTTCCTTTCCTTGGTACCAGAAATAGCCTGGAATAAAAACCTTGACCTTGTTCGTGAGTAGGTACCTCTTGAATAGCTTTCATGTCTATGAGCTTTGAAATTTGTAGTTGTACCTCTGCCCTTTGATTGTGTGGCAGGTTTGGCATGCCTCTCATTTTTGGGAGAGTGTGAAAATGAAATCTGTAGCCTCTGTTTATAACATCCAGGATCCATTTGTCTGTTGTGACAATATGCCAATTTCTTGTAAATAATGCCAGCTTTCCTCCCAAGGGTGCTGCCAGCTGGTATTTGCTTGGCATGGGAAGGAGGAAGTCATTGGGTTTGTTTCCTGTATTGTTGTGCACTGTCCTCACCACCTCTTGGTGCTGGAGATTGCCATTGCCTGCCTCTATATGATCCTTGTGATTGCCCTCTGCCCCTTGTGTGTCTGTATCTACCTCTTTGGGGCTTGTCCGTGGCTGGAAAGGACCAGTTTTTAGAAGGCCAATTTCTGCTAAAACGTGGTGGTTGAACCTGTAGAAAAGCTTTGACTGTTTGCATAGATTTGGCTTTTTCTTCCATTTTCCGTAGTATCTCCTCAGCATTAGTACCAAATAGCACATCCTTTTGTAAAGGAGCATCTAATAGTTTAGCTTTCACATGATCAGGCAAGATTTGTTCCCTAAGCCATGCATATCTACAAATGACTGATCCTGTAACAGCAGCTCTACTTGAGGCCTCTAGGGCATCATAGCCACATTGTAAAGTGTGTTTACCCACTTGCTCTGCACTATGCATCATATCCTGCAACTCCTTCCAATCTGATTGTTCAGGTTGAGACATTTTATTTCTTAATTGTGATAACAGAAACTGCTGATATTTAAGCATATGAAACTGACAATTTAAGGCCCTCATAGCTAGGGTGGCCGAGGTATATACCTTTTTCCCCACCTTTCTAAGGATCTTGACTCTCTTTCTGAAGGTAGTGGATTCTTAGCAGTAGAGGCCTTCATTCCCTTGGGGCCTTGAGAAATGGTTTCAGGGTCAGCATTATGGCATTTGTAAAGAAATTGGTGAGAGTTAGGAACCCTGTAGTACCTATCAGGCTTGACTGGGGCAGGAGGCAGTGAATCCGGATTAAGGCAAGCCTCCGAGTAAACATCATCAAGTACGTCCAAGACAGGAGGTATCGCCAGAGGTCTGTGTTGAGGTAACAAAAGAAATTCCCTAAGTCTTTTCTTGGAATCAGAAAAGTCTTGGCCTTCCCAATGGAAGTGTTCCCTCAAGGTGTGCAAAGTTTCCCCAAAAGAAAAATCCTCAGGAGGAGATACTGAAGGAATGGACTGCTCTGCGTCCGAGTCTTCAAATGGGGAGTAAGAGTGTTCCTCTACATCAGAATGTTCTGAAAAAATGGAGCCCTGATCAGAAGAGGGAGAATCCTCCTCCACTCTGGGTCTCTTGTCTGGAGGGGGTTGGGAACCCCTGATAAGAGTAATTAAATCTTCAGCCATTTTAAGCATCTGCTTTTTAGGCATGGGGCCTGGGGATGGGCCCTGTGCAACAGGCCTCTTGGGATGCCTGGCTGATTTGGACTTAGTAAAGGCCTTAATGGAAAAGGAAGATGAAGGTCTAAAGACACCATGGGTGGAAGTGGACCTGTCCACATTAGGAGGCTCAACGCTCACAGTGGCTTCAGTGGTTGTAGTCTGGGTCTGGGCCGAGGAACCTGCGGTCTCGGTTACAGAAGACACCGCCAAAGACGCGTCGTCGATAGTCAGGGACTGCATAGGCGTCTCGCTGCGAACCGGACCACGTGTAGCCAGTTTTGGCGTGGTGTCGGTGGGGACCGCGGACCTCGCGTGTCGGTCCTTGTCCTTGCGTTTTTTGGTCAAAACGGTAGTCGGAGTCTCCGACGACATTTTATAATCAAAGGCTGTACCAAAAAAGTGTTGGGAGAACTCCGCCCGATGCTTAATAGTGCGTTTATTGAAAGTCGCGCAAAAGTGACAGCCCGAGACATCGTGGTCTGGGCCTAAACAAGGTATGCAAAGGGAATGGAAATCCTTATGCGGTATTTGCTTCCCACAAGAAATACAATTGTTAACTTTTTCTGACATCGGTCTGAGGCAAGAAAAGTTTCCCCAATGGGGTACTTAGCTTTAATGAAGACTTCGGTTTCCAATTTTTCATAAATTCAGGAGCTGACCGACCGGCACTTGCGAACTGCTTCTGCTTCGGGCACCGCGCGGCAAAAAAGACTGAAGAAAATGGCCTCGGCTGTGTCTTATACACCCCTGCCTCACTGACGTCAGGAAAGAAAGCGACAACAACCGACGCCGGACCTAGACTTTGGAATTCGGCTGACTGAGGAACCGCCTGACGGCAGAGAACCCATATGTGATTACTGCAGCTGTATGCACGATGAACATCCAAAAACACAGCATCCATGGGACCAGACAACATCCCAGGCTGCATTTACATGAACTTCAGAATGAACTGGCTCCCCACCTAAGCACCATATTCAATCATAGTCTCACATTAGGCTTTGTGCCCACTGAATGGCGCACAGCAATAGTTATCCCACTCCACAAAGGGGAGCCACCACTGATCCAGGGAACTATTGCCCTATTAGCCTGACAAGCCTGGTTTGCAAGGCCATGAAAAGTATCATCATGGAATTCATAAACAAAGACATTGGTAACCTCCAAACTCTGGACCCCACCCAGTTCAGGTTTGTGAAAGGCAGATCATGCCTTCTAAACCTGATTGACTTCTTTGAGGCAGTCACCAAAGCCATAGACGAGGGTAAGGTGGTTCATACAGCCTATCTTGACCTCATCAAGGCTTTTGACACCATCCACCATTCTGGAATTATAGCTAAACTCACTAAACTAGATATAAATCTCTACGTCATAAGATGGGTTGCCAACTGGCTCACTGACAGAACCCACACTGTAAAAGTTGCAGACTCCAAATTTGACTTCAAACCAGTGACAAGTGGAGTACCACAGGGTTTGGTATCTACTTCTCTGAAGTACAGGCTAACAGAGAAGGCCTCTGGCTAATGAAGTTTGCAGATGACTGCAAACTAGGAGCCATAGTTGAGTCTCCAAATGATGTGGACATCCTACAGAAGGACCTCACTGAGACAGATGCCTGGTGTCAGATGCATGGCCTCAAGCTCAATGCCAAAAAGTGCATTGTCAGGGCGTTGTCATCTCCTATGCTAAAAATTATGTACCCATGAACTACCACATAAATGGCAGTCTACTTAATGCCAAATGTGTGATAAGAGACCTTGGTATCAGGTGGACAGTAGTCTCTCCTTTGATAATCACATCGCCACAGTAGTCAGGAAATCATTCTATGTAGCACACCTCATCACAAAAGGGTTCTCATCCAGGAAAAACGAGGTCATTGTTCCCCTCTACTCGGCACTCATTAGACCCATTATAGAGTACAACGCCTTTTTTGGAATGTACCTCACAAGACATATGCAGTAGCTGGAAAGGCCACAGAAGTACCTCACAAAGAGGATTACTGGCCTCAAACAGATGCCTTACACTGACCATCTCAAAAAACTCCAGCTTTACTCCGTAGCATATCGCCTACTCTGAGGAGATCTCTGCCTAGCATATAAATCTATGTTCAACCCAGAGCTGTTGGACATGCTACACCTTAAGAAATCCCAATTCCGTCTGAGCTACACACTCTAGGGACCTAAAGCTTGTCACCACAATAAACAGGACATGCAAACAGGACAAATATATGCAAATTAAGCAACATAGCCAAAGCGTAGTGGTTAGAGCCTTCGCACAAAGAGGAGGCATTCCCGGTTCAAGTCCCACTACTGCACATTCCATTTTCTGTGGGAAATCTGTATACAAAAATATTTCCTGACATTTTTTATGTATAAGTTTTGTAAAAAGCATTGAAATGTTAAATGCAGTAGTGAACGAATTTTATATACACACACACATGTATATATATATATATATATATATATATATATATATATATATATATATATATATATATAAAGGTGAAATGGTTATGCATTCTGAGGCATGAGTACCCTATTTTAAGCAATATAAAGCTCTGCTAAGCACATTTTACCAGTACTGAGCATATTTAAATAGCACTGCAGTGAAGGGTTGCTGAAAATTTATTTTTATAAATATATTGGTAGTAGTAAATATAGTTCGAAGAAATGGAATGCACTTACAAGCTCCAGCAGCTTCATCTGCACAAATTAATCTGTATATTTATAATAATTTTATATTTTACACAGAATCAGTGGAGTCTTGAACTATATGTTGTTGTTAAAATCTTATTATATTAAGGAAGAAGAAAAGTTCTGTAAACAATGAAATTTAAAATGAAGGTCAGGTTGTCACTTTAAATGTTTAAGTGTTTATATCAGCTGATATTGCATGTGATTAGCTTATATATATAACCTTTTAATTGATTGCTGTTTGAATTTCAACGGTCTGATGAAGCCTCAGTAAAAGCGCTTACCTTTAGCATGCTGCAATAAAATAAAATATTCCGTTTTAAGATTATCGTTGACATTTCATTCAGCACTTTCTGTTGGATTATATTACTTTGAACAACGCCTGAATAACCTGGTGCCAAGTTGGTTCCATGGTCACCTCTCAGGTTTCATATTTATTATTTGTCTTCTCCTTTTCATTACTACTTGTGAGGTGTTCACTTTGTTGGGAGCTGCTTTCTACATTATTTGTTATATACTACCTCTTCGAGCACCCAACCGAGACATGGCCAGTCCCAATGGAAATATAGAACTAGATTATAGACTGAATGTTTCTGTGTGAAATGAAATAGACACCAAGTCAGAAATGACATGGTGGAGAATAATGAAATGACTTTCTCAAACAAGGTGAAAGAAATAAATATAACTTCTGCACAGATTTGAGGCGAATGCCTACAAACAAAACTGATGAACTGCGTTAGAAGCACGACCAATTCACTACTCCTATATCAAGGTTGAAACAATGGCAATAATACACTTATAAATATAGATACATCAGAACGATTACAGAAGGCAATAGACAAATTTGAGATGGACTTTTTGAAACTAAAACGACTTTCCACCCAACGCCAACACTTTGAGGCATGCATTCGGAAGAACATCATACCAAGAGGTTTGAGAGCGTTAAAAATGCCAACGTATAGTGACCAATATCCAGAGTTGCTTACTAAATGGCAGAAGTTAAATCTAGAGGTGAGCAAGAATTATATCCACTTACTTTTATAATATTTTCAACCAGTTGAAGAACAGTTAATAGATCCATACTTGACCAACAGAAAGATATGTACTTTCATTTTCCCAGTACTTTAGTAGACAAAGCAATAACTAATGTTCTAGATGGTGTGGAAATCTTTGAAAGACGTCTTTTGCAGCAAAAGAGGAATAAGATAGATAGAGATACCCAAGACTTTCGTACCGGCCAAGTATTTACTTAGCCTAGACCAGGGCAAGTCCCCAAGTTGATACTTAACAGGGAAACAAATGACATTCCACCTAATATTCCAGTAAGAACCGATATCAGTGAGGGCATAGACTCTGTCAGCAATAACATCATGGAAGTAGTGGATCGGGATGCAACATCTTCTGTTACTCAATCTGATCCACCAATACAGAACACAATCAATGATACATCGACAAGGGTCTCCAAAGACACTGCAAACTTACTACCTAGTCCTGCACTACCTTTCCAACCTGCTGCTCGGTCCAAGAACAGTAATCTAGTTGGACCTAATACCAGTGTACATCAAATTCCACAGCATGTGGCGGGTTTACCCCCGTTTCCCCTTCTCATAGCTGTGGAGAGGGGGGCCAGAATGAATCGCTCTATATGTCGTAACAACAGAAAAGGAAGCTATCCGAGGAAAGAGCTCCCAATTAAACATTGAAGATAATGTGTAATCAGACGAGGATTGCATGATTTGGAACATTTCTCATAGAACTTTGGATATTGATGAAGCTAATGTGCTTAACAAAGGACTTAGTTTTATTCCAACTGCAAATAGTCAACTCACTGATGTATTAATTGATATGAAAATCTTTATCAGAAATGTTATGCTTTGTTATCAATTTGGTGACAGCAATAATATGCAAACCCCTAAGGTATTTAACAGACCTAGTAAGTATATTCCTCAGAATCATCCTTTAGTAGAAGCCTTTTACAATTTAGTAGAGGAAGATCTATACAAGGCATTCAATGATAGACATGTTAACCATCATAATAAGAAAGGAAACAAAAATAAAAATAACTTGAATTGGAGTGAAAGGAAAGCCTTATTTAGGTTACAGAATGATGAGACTTTAATATCCAGGCCAGCTGATAAGGGAGGGCCATTAGTAGTAATGGACAGGGATAAATACAACCATGCCATGAATGACATGCTCGATGACAAAAAGTTTTATGATCTCATTTCTAAACAAAGAGTAGATGAGATTAAACATGAAATAAATAACACAATTAAAGAACTGGTTAACTATAGTAATTATACATTCAACATGATGGCATGGCTATGGGCACACCTTGTGCCAATAGCTACACCAACATGTTTCTAGCTGCATGGGAGAATGAAGTTATTCATCCATCATCTGCATAGAGACAGAGTTCTGTTTTATCATCGTTTTGTGGACGACGTCTTTCTTATTTGGGATGGTAGCATGGAGGAACTGGGAGATTATCTCACTCATATTAACAACATGACCGCCTATTTAAAATTTACCTCATTATTCCAAAACTAAAATTGAGTTTTTAGATGTTTTTGTGGAAAGAGTTATGGGTACATATATTAATACTGGGGTGCACAGGAAACAATGTTATAGGAACTCGTTCCTTCATCGATATAGTATGCATCCTAACTATGTCTTTAAAAACATTATTAAAGATCAAAGTGTGCGCATTTCTTGCCTAAATGCAACTGATTGTGAATACCAGCATGAGATTAACTCATTCAAAAATAGGCTTTTAAAAAGGGCCTATAAAGAATATGAGATAACTAGAGAATTAGAGAACACCAATGCACTGAGGAAAGAAAGAGCAACACCCTATTTTTCCATACAACCTGTATCAAAGAAGCTACATATGGATAATATACCACATTCAGTAAAGATACCTATGTTTTACACAGCTGATGTACAAGAAATTAGAGGGTTAATAAATAATCATTGACACATCCTTACAATGGATGAAGATATATTAAAAATAGTGGGGGAGAAACCTCCTTTCTTATATAAGAATAAGCCAAATCTTAAAAGATTATTATGTAATAACATACCCAGGATAAATAGGTCCTTTAATGGCACACACCCATGTGGTAAATGTAACTATTGCTCTTTTATAGAAACAGCAAATAGCGTTATATATCCAGATACGGGCCAGTGTTTCAGATTTAATGTATCAGCAGATTGTGATACAAGTCATATAGTTTATTTAGCTAAATGTCAGCAATGCCAAAGTTTTTACATTGGCAAAACAGACAGGCCTTTTCATATAAGAATACGTGAACATCTATATGCCATTAGGATTAGATATCTCACAAATGCCTTGGCTAAACACGTTGATTCTAGGGGCCAGGAACATACATTCACCTTTATGGCTGTTGATGCTGTTCAACCTTCCATTAGAGAAGGGAACATATGGAACAACACAGAAACAAAAGAAATGAATTGGATCATAAGATTAAGGGCAGATAAAGGCAAAGGCTTGAATGAACGAGCCTCTATAAAACCTATATTAAAAGCCAGACGTATTAAGGCTAAGTAATTGTATATGTGTCTTTAAACATAAGCTCATAAAATGTTGATTTCATTTTGAATAGTATATAGGTATAATATAAGTCAGGTAGGATTTACCTTATGTATTTATCTATGAGAGCCATTTCTATGATGAAATGATACACTGGATATTCGTTCAGTTTAGACAAATGGATAATACCAAATCAATAATACACCCTGATTGTTCATTATCTGTAGACATAATAGTTTATGTCACTTTGTTCATTGTTCACATAATGCATATCTAATGTTGCATATTTATAATTGGAAATATATTGTTGAAATGATTTAAGTACACAATTATGTTCCTGACTTCAATATTAATTATATATTAAGGAAACTTTACTTAACAGCTTCCATAATTGTGCACTGACTAGAAAGAATGTATTTCATTCGAGGGTTTACATTCTCCCTGCTGCTTAATCTTGCAGTAATGACAAATAGGTGAGTAAGCGGGATTTATAATATACCGCTACTTACTTAATGTTTTTTATAGTAGCAAGTTGATAAGAACGACTATAGCCTATTCAAGCATATGCATTTTATCTGCTGTCTATCCCCTGTAGTTATGATGATTAATTGAACAAGTGAGTATTTTATTCTGTTCTTGGTACATGCTAATTGCCCAGTACCATCGGGCATAGTACTTTATTTAATTATCTTTATTGATTTAAATATAGTAATATATACTTTATTATATAACACTTGGCAGTCTAATAGACTATGGCATTTTTGTTCTGTTGAAATGCAGTTTTATTTCATGTATTTAAGTTTGAATATTTGGTATTCAAGAAGGTGGTTTATAATGGAAAACCTTCCTTAAATAACTGTTTTGGCACAACCAGTTTAGTTGGCCTAGAGTAGTCATATGTTATGACTGACGTTTCTATAGAATATAATGAGGTTTACTGAGAGTTTATTTTTCATAAGTATACCCTGGCACCAATGACTATATGGAACTTATTTACAAGTTCAGTAATTTATCGGGCACTTATAAATTGGAATACTTACTCTGTAGTAAGAGAGTAAGCGCAATTTATAATATAGAGCTACTTTCACTTATCATATTCACAGTAACAAGTAGACAAGACTGATCACAACCTACTTAATAATGTGCATTACTTATCCTGTGTAGTCATGAAGAACAAGTGAGTAAGTATGACTAACAATATAGTATTTTATTTTGTCAGTGATGTATGCCTTCCGCCCGACATCATTGTGCCCCATTTCATATGTTATTAATGATTTTAACATAACATTGATTCCTAATTTTTTAACTTTATTTTTACTTTATAATGCATGGTAGTTTAATTTATGAACTAACTTCCTAGCAGGTTGTGGCATCCTTGACCCTTTGAAATGTAGATCGAACCCAAATTTTTAATATTTGGTCTCTAAGAAGGTGTTTTTAAAAATGCTTTAAAATGTTTTACTATAAATGTTTTAGTTAGCTTGTAATATTTTCAAGTCATAATCGATGTATTCCATGGAATTTTTATAGAATGCAGTGAAGGGTTGCTGACAATTTATTTTTACAAATATATTGGTAGAAGTAAATATAGTTCGAAGAAATGGAATGCACTTACAAGCTCCAGCAACTTCATCTGCACAAATTAATCTGTATATTTATAATAATTTTATATTTTACACAGAATCAGTGGAATCTTGAACTATATGTTGTGGTTAAAATCTTATTATATTAAGGAAGAAGAAAAGGTCTGTAAACAATGAAATTTAAAATGAAGGTCAGGTTGTCACTTTAAATGTTTAAGTGTTTATATCAGCTGATATTGCATGTGATTAGCCTTATATATATTTAACCTTTTCATTGATTGCTGTTTGAATTTCAATGGTCTGGTGAAGCCATAGTGAAAGCGCTTACCTTTAGCATGCTGCAATAAAATAAAATATTCCATTTTAAGATTATCGTTGACATTTCATTCAGCACTTTCTGTTGGATTATATTACTTTGAACAATGCCTGAATAACCTGGCACCAAGTTCGTTCCGTGGTCACCTCTCAGGTTTCATATTTATTATTTGTCTTCTCCTTTACATTACTACTTGTGAGGTGGTCACTTTGTTGGGAGCTGCTTTCTACATTATTTGTTATAAATATGTGCATTTATTTCTATGCATGTGCCCTGTTAAAATACCACAATATTGGTGGCCTGCTGCCATCAATTCAACCTGCATGCTGTTGTAATGTCCACTATCGTTCTATATATGCACGTGTCATGCTTGCTTTTCAACTGTTGAAAATCTGTTGTGTTGGGTTAATTGGAATACTTCTGCATGCTGTTATAACTAATTGACAATGCTGTTGACTGTTCATAGGTTCATAGGTTCATAGGTTTATACTAGGCTATCTGCCCTAGGGCATTTATAAGCCTAGCCCAAAGTTTTGTGGCTTACGCCACCCCTTATGTTAAAAAATATTGTGCCCATTAGTTTGTTTTGCCTCTGTCCAGCAGTGACAGAGATGATTCCCGGGGTAAACCTACGATCTCCCATCCACCGGTCAAGATTTCTCTTGAACAGAGCCAGCGAGGTGCTCCGCCTCACATGGACCGGGATTTTATTCCACAGCATAGGGAGTCTCTGCGTGACAAATCTATCCCTCCAGCATGTCTTATTTATATCCGTGCTAAGGTTTAAGTCGCTTGCTCTAGTGAATCTGGTAGATTTGGATTTTTTGAGGTGGAGCATGTCCATTAATTCCAGGTTGGACATGGCCTTGTATGTCAGGCACAGGTCACCTCTGAGCAGACGGTATGCGACTGAATAGAGCTGGAGTTTCTTCAGTCTGGCAGCATATGACAGATTTTGGAATCCCTTTATCCTTTTGGTGAGGAACTTTTGGGGTCTCTCCAATTGCTACAGGTGTCGGGTGAGATACATCCCGAATGGGGCATTGTACTCGATCATTGGTCTGATAAGTGAAGAGTACAGGGGAACAATCACTTCACTTGATCTGAATGTGAATCCCTTCATGATCAGGTGGGCAATGTAGAAGGTCTTTCTAACCACTTTAGCAATGTGAGTGTCAAAAGAAAGGCCACTGTCAACCTGGGTCCCCAGGTCCCTGATAACCTCTTCTGTGCTTAGTGGATTGCCACCTATATGGTAGCTTGGGGTTACCTTGTTTTTCCCGAAGGGTATGACTATACATTTTTTGGCATTTAACTTCAGGCCATGGCTCTGGCACCAGCTATCAGTTTCCGTGAGACCCGTCTGAAGGATATCTGTGTCCAATGTACTTTCCACTATGGCGCCCAGTTTGCAGTCATCTGCAAACTTTGTCAGCCATAGTCCTCCTATGTTTGCCTGTACTTCTGAGAAGTAGATGCCGAACAACAGGGGGCCAAGGACTGAGCCCTGTGGGACACCACTTGTGACCGGCTTGGAGTCTGACATGGTGCCAGCAACTCTGACCCTGTGGGTTCTGTCCTTTAGCCAGTTTGCAACCCATCTTGTGACATATGGGTTTACATTTAAGCTGGTAAGTTTCTCTATAATACCTGAGTGGGGTATTGTGTCGAAAGCTTTGCAAGGTCAAGGTAGGCTGTATGGACTGCCTTTCCTCATCAATGGCCTTGGTGACTGTTTCGAAGAAGTCGACCAAGTTCAAAAGGCATGATCTGCCCTTGACAAAGCCAAACTGGGTCGGGTCCAATGTCTGCAAGTCCCCTATATCTTTGTTTATGAGTTCCATTATGATCCTCTCCATAGCTTTGCAGACCAGGCTTGTTAAGCTTATGGGGTGGTAATTACCAGGGTCCGTAGAGGCACCGCCTTTGTGGAGTGGGACCACAGTTGCCGTACGCCACTCCTTGGGCATGTATCCTGTGGTAAGGCTAAGATTAAACAGCTGCCTTATGTGTGGGTTTAGTTCCTCATTGAGTTCGTGTAGCACACAGCCGGGGACACCATCCGGTCCCATTGATGCTGTGTTTTTAGCTTTAGAGAGAGCAGCTTTTACCTGCGCATTTGAGATGTCTGGGAGGCTACACTCCGCTGGGATAGTTATCTCTCCTTTTGGGGGGGAGAGGGGGGTGAAGTTTGCACTGAACCTGTCCGCCAGTATGTTGGCAATGTCTGTGGGTTCAGTGATTTTTGTATCATTTTGGACTAATTCTGAGCATATCTGGGAGATTCCACCCAGGTTTCTAACATAGCTGAAGAAGGCCTTATGATTGTCTTTTGAATCTATGGCAATTTTTCTCTCAAAGTTGGCCTTGGATGATTTTATGAGTGCTCGTATTTTTTACTAATAATGATCAAGGGTGTCTTCTCTTTTATGGATTTTGCTCTATCATGTAACAGCTTTCTCCTCTTATTGTAAAGTTTGTTTATGGCTGGGGTCCACCAGACTGGACGTTTGCCCTTGGTGGAAAGAGTCTTGGTTTTATTAGGGATTGCCTGATCCATGCAGTCCTGGAGGTGTTCGTAGAAGGCATTTGTAAGGGGTTCCGGAGCTTGGGTTGTGGTTTCCAATGGCTCGGGGGCCTTGAAGGATACCACACCAGTCTTGAGTAGTGTGAAGTTTGCTTTAGAGAAGTTCTTCACTGTGGTCTTTTTTGTTTGGGGTAGGGGCGGGATGTGAATTTCCAGTGAGATTAGTTTATGATCTGATCTCACCAATGAGGGATATACTTCCGGTGTGGAGCATTTTGTCCCCATGTTTGTGATGATGAGATCTAGTATATTTTCTCCTCTTGTGGGAACGGTGACTAGTTGTTCCATGGCATTTGAATTTATGAACTCCAGGAACCTTTGGGCTAAAAAGTTGGGGCTTGAGTAATGTTCCCAGTCTATATTCGGGTAGTTACAAACCCATATCTTTATTAAACTCTCCAAAACATAGTTCGTATGGGAAGGACAGTCCCAGCGGACCCACCTGTCCCACCTCAGCTGGCCATGGCACCTGGCACCAGCAGATCTGGTGCCCAGCCTGGGAACTCCTCCTCCATTGGCCCTGTGCCACCTTCGGGTGGAAGCACTGCAGGAGATGGGGCTCGGCCCCCCATGCAAGCGTGGGTGGAGAGGCACTTAGGTTCATAGGTTCATAGGTAGGTACTAGGCTATCAACCCTGGGGCTTATACAAGCCCAGCCAAAAAGGTACCCTGGCTTTTGCCACCCAAGAAAATTATTTTCCTGTGCCACTGTCGAGCAGAGCCACAGAGGTGATCCCCGGGGTGAATTTCCTAATTCCCATCCAATCATCAAGATTTTTTTCTTGAAGAATGGTAATGAGGAGCTTTGTTTGATATAGATAGGTAGTTTATTCCAGAGTATGGGAAGTCTCTGGGACAGGAATCTATCTCTCCGGCATGTTCTGTTTATTGTGGTGACAAGGTTTAGGTCCCTAGAGCGTGTAGCTCGGAGGGATTGGGATTTCTTTAAGTGGAGCATGTCTAACAGCTCTGGGTTTGACATAGCTTTGTATGTTAGGCAGAGATCACCTCTGAGTAGGGGATATGCGACAGAGTAAAGCTGGAGTTTTTTGAGACGGTCAGAGTAGGGCATCTGCTTGAGGCTGGTAACCCCCTTTGTGAGGTATTTCTGCAGCCTTTCCAGTTGCTGGAGATGTCTTTTGAGGTACATACCAAAAGAGGCATTGACTCTATAATGGGTCTAATGAGTGATGAGTAGAGAGGAACAATGACCTCTTTTTTTTGGATGAGAAACCTTTTGTGATGAGGTGTGCCACATAGAAGGATTTCCTGACTACTGTGGTGATGTGATTATCAAAGGAGAGACTACTGTCCACCTGTGTCCCAAGGTCTCTTATCACACTTTCAGTGTTAAGTATACTACCGCCTATCTTGTAGTTCATGGGTACAGAGTTTTTACCAAAGGGGATGACAATGCACTTTTTGGCATTGAGCTTGAGGCCATGGCTTTGACACCGGGCATCTGTCTCAGTGAGGCCCTTTTGTAGGATGTCCACATTGTTAGGAGTTTCGATTATGGCTCCTAGTTTGCAGTCATCTGTGAACTTCATTAGTCAAAGACCTTCTGTGTTATCCTGTACTTCAGAGAAGTAGATACCAAACAGGAGAGGACCCAGGACTGAGCCCTGTGGTACTCCATTTGTCACTGGTCTGAAGTCGGACTTGGAGTCTGCTACTTTCACAGTATGGGTTCTGTCAGTGAGCCAGTTGGCAACCCATCTTGTGACATAGGGATTTATACCTAGTTTAGTGAGTTTATCTATAATTCCAGAGTGGGGGAAGGTGTCAAAAGCCTTGGCAAGATCTAGATAGGCTGTGTGAACCACCTTACCCTTGTCTACGCCTTTGGTGACTGCTGCAAAGAAGTCTATCAGGTTTAGGAGAAATTATCTGCCTTTTACAAACCCAAACTGGGTGGGATCCAGAGTTTGGAGATTACCAATGTCTTTGTTTATAAGTTCCATGATGATACGTTCCATGGCCTTGCAGACCAGGCTCATCAGGCTAATGGGGTGGTAGTTCCTGGGGTCTTTGGTGGCTTCCCCCTTGTGGAGTGGGATAACCATTGCTGTGTGCCATTCAGCAGGCACAAAGCCTGAGGTGAGGCTATGACTGAACACGGTACTTAGGTGGTGTGCCAGTTCGTTCTGTAGTTCATGTAGAACACAGCCTGGGATGTTGTCCGGTCCCATGGTTGCTGTGTTCTTGGCTTTCGAGCGTGTGATTTTTACCTGTGCAGCCATGATTACAGGAACTTTGCATTCTTCCGGTATAGAGATGGGCTCTCTAGGGGGTGAGAGGGGGGTAAAGTTAACACTGAACCTATCTGCCAGGATGTTGGCAATATCAGTTGGGTCTGTATATTTAGTGCCATTGTGCTGTAACTCAGAGTAGATATGAGTGCTGCCATTGAGATTCTTGACATAGCTATAGAATGCTTTGTGGCTGTCTTTAGAATCAGTGGTGATTTTGTTTTCGTAACTAGCTTTGGAGGATTTTATCAGGGATCGCAGCTTCTTACTGAGGCTGACCATGGAACTCCTCCACTCGTGGGATTTTACTCTCTTTTGCAAGAGTTTCTTCCTTCTGTTGTACAGTTTGTTTATGGCAGGGGACCACCAGATTGGCTTCCTTTTTTTGGAGGATAGCGTCTTGGTTCTGTTTGGGATAGCACGATCCATGCACTCATGTAAGTGCTTATTTTTTATTTATTTTTATTTAACATTTTGTTGACCGGGAAAGTCTGACTAGGTTCCACAGAGCCTGTTTTCAGTGGAGGCCCGGGGAGAAATGCTCCAGATGCATGTCTTTGGAAGGTAGATTATAAAGTGCAATTGTGTAGGATTCAGTAGTCGTAACTGTATTCTCCATCTGCATGGGTGTCATGAAGTTCACCACTTCTGTCTTAAGAAGCATGAATTTGGCTTTGGAGAAATGTTTTATTATGGTTTCCTTAATGGGGGTGGAGGCAGGATGTGAATATCTAGGGTAATTAGCTTATGGTTGGATCGGACCAATGAGGCATTGACTTCAGGTGTGGAACACCAGTCACTCATATTGGTAATGACTAGATCTAGGATATTGTTGCCCATGGTGGGGGTGTGGATAAGTTGATCCAAGGCATTGGAGTTTATGAATTCCAGAAAGCGTTGAGCAAAGGAGTTGGTACATGAGTAGTTTTCCCAGTTAATGGTGGGGTAGTTGAAATTGCCCGTTGATAGGGTGTTTGATTGAACCCTAATATTTACCAGTGCATCAAGAAAAGAGGAGTGGGAATCCTGAGGCATGGTGGGTGATCTGTAGCAAGCTACAATTTGGATTGCAGTTTTGCTCAGAGTTAGTTGCACTTGGATAACCTCGGCGGCATTATTCTGAGCAACTAGCCCTTAGTAGGGTCCGGGCTGTGGTGCATAGAGAGATTGAACGTTCTGTTGCAGAACCTCTACACCAGCTTGAGGCCTGAGTGGCGCAACTCATGGGTCAGCCTGCCCCTCCTACACAGCCCCCAGCACAGCCACCTTCAGGGCCGTGAAGGTGCAGTGGTGACTGCCAATGGGTGGGGACCTCAGTCCCACTGTTTCCATCTGGGGGTCCATGGGCTTGTGATTTCCAAACATCCTTCCCCGTCAAAGGTGTTCACCCACAACATGTGTCATATACTGCCCCTGTATGCATTTTGCTTGTCTTGTCTGTTTACCTCCCCAATCTACCTCCCCAAATATGCCTACTTCCCCTACCCCACATTCCACTCTCACCTGAAAAAAATAAAGGTCAATCTGCTCCCAAACAAAAACATTTTGCCCCATACATAGCTGCCCATTTTGCACACATGTCCACTGGACACATGAAATGTTATTTAATTGGCATTACAACATACTTTGTTATCCTCACCCCTCTCTCAGGGGTTGAAGGGTTCATATCTACCTCAAAATTTATTGCATATGCACAGCTGTTGGTGTTGAAAAATGGGCAGCTATGGATCTTCCCTACACCCGTCCATCACACCCCAGCCATTTTCCATAATGTCTTTCCCTCTTTGTGCCCCTTTTTCACCACTTTCTTATCTCCCCATTTTTCTTTTCTTTCAAAGAAATTAGCATGGAGGTGAGCGGGAGTAAGCACTATTAAGCAGTAGTTAGCGTGTTTGCACGGGTTTGTGCTTGTTTGTGCTTGGCTAAGCAATGTGCAGCAATGCGCAAACCTGCGCAAACTTGCTTACAACTGCTTAAAGGTGCCTTAGTCACTCTGTATGTGAGGGCCCTTCTTCTGCTCAGGAACAAAATAAAACACCTCTGTAAATCTCGAACCCCGGACCTTGCACATACTACACAACATGAAGTACCACTAAGCCACGGTAGATAAACATCAAGTTGGTTCTTAAATAATTATATCATGCATCAGAATGAGTGAATGTAAAGGAAAATTAGGAATATCATACCACACAACTTGTTCTGTAGATGTTGACCAACAGTTATTTTGGGATTACATTACATGACTGTGATAAGAGAAGCAGCCATTCTAGCAGGAAATAATGTTACACCATCACTTTACAACCCCACACAGTATCACAACAGGGCAAACACTGGCATATCTGTTTAGGGCAGAGGCCATACCTCTCAACTGTCCATAATTTTCAGGAATGTCCCTGATTTTGACCAAATTTTTAACTCTGTCCCTCTGAATCCCTCCTAAAACTACTGACTTTGGGCAGAAAGGTGGTGAATTCCACTTAATGAATAATGACAATAATTAAGAGTTAGACACTTCTTTTACTTCAGAAAAGGTGTATTAATTCATATGCTCTGATTCTCTCAATTTAAAGGCACTAATATTTTAAAGGTGTCCCTGATTGTCCCTGACTTTTTCTTGACTTTTCCCTGATTCTGTTCATATATGTACCTGATTGGTTGAGAGATCTGGCAGAGGCAGAAACACAGAGGTATATTAGCCTGTCTGCTGTTACACACTGTGCAAATAGCTTTGGAAGGAGTTTTGTAAGCATACCCTTATGTAGGAATACAACACTGAAATACAAATGGATGCAGCCATGTACTGGTAGCAACCAACTGTAAGAATGCCATTGCTCTATTGGTGAAAAGACCTTTGTGGTGCACAGACAAAAAATAACAGGCTATTCTCTGGCTATCATGTTGATAGGTCCACAGTTGGGAGTTACGCAGACAGACTACATGCCTTGATAAACTAACATGTACACAGCAACCCTGTAAGTCCAGCAAGATAAAATCCACACAATACTACTTACACTCTCTGTACTTCTGCAACCCTACCCAAATATAGAATATACCTGTGTGTGCAGGGTCTACCAAGGCTGTAGGTAAGCATACTCACAGTACTGAAATGTGTCCAGTTTTTCTGAGCAGCTTGTGCTAATGTCAACACTAAAAAAGCACAAAATGTTTAGAACTGAGTAAATGAATATTCACAGTATAGCAGTTCACAAACAATTCTTGTGCCAAAGGAATACATGTCTATAACTAGCTTTGTATGGCAGTTAATTGTAACAGTTGAAAAGAAAGTACATCTTTCCATGTATCTTGGAGTAGCATTTTGAGGGGTGAGTACATTTCTACACTGACAAGTGGGTACTGGAAGCAGCAACATTAGGTCTGAGTACAAAATGTAAATCTCTGGCTACACCCCTGGCTTCTGATATAAGAACTATACCAACCTTCTGTCTTAAACAATGATGTCCACACCAAACAAGGATGATCTCCATCTTGGAAAGCTGAAAGGGCCATGCCTGCATAAGTCAGCAATTTATAGTACTGGATTGCTATGACAGTGATTACTGCAATTACTACACAGCAGGCTGCATACAATTAGCAAATGGTGGGCACTAATTGGTGCAGAGGCCATCACATGCTCATGTGCAAATTCCTACAAAAGCAGGCTGCAATCTCTGCCAACAAACTCAATCACTCTGTTGCAGAGACTGACAGAGAGAGAGTCAGAGAGAGAGAGAGAGAGAAAAGGAAAAAGAAATATTACCAAATTATACAAAGGAAAGGTATGTGTCACATATGTATTTGCTGGAATGTAGTAGATGTTATTGAAGAATAGTCTACATAATCTGAAACATTCATATGTGGCAGCAGTACTTCTTTATGCACGTATGTTTTGCTTAACTACTGCTATGGACAATACTGTGTGTACCTGTGGGCAGTGGGATATACCTGGGAAATGTGTAGCTCAGCATTAAATGTCAAAGATCTGATCCATGTTATCTGTGTTCTGTACAGTAGTGTGGCCAATGGCTGTTGGGGGGATTAGCGCTGACATTATATAAACATGGGTGTGACAGAACAACACAAGCATGATAGTGATATTAAAGTGTAGCTTAGCATTGGCAACTGCTGTAGCAGTCTGGTATGCTTATCTAGCACCTGTTGCCATATATACTCCCTAATGTTAGTCTGTGTTCATATGCGATACCTTTTTGTGTTGCAGCAAGGCCCAACAGTTCAGCTGTGAGGTCCAGGGACTTACAACCGTGTGGACCATGTGTGTGTATGCCACACACATATGGAGAAATATATATGTGTCATATATATTCACATCTGTATATGTGCATAGAGCAGGGGACATATTGCAACTGTTTGCGAAGGGGGGAGATATATATGTTGGTGAAGGTTAGTATGCACGTATTTGTATGTAGGTTTTAGTGTGTGACAAACAAGACAGCATACAGTGCTGGTATATGACATGTGGTGGTTAAACACTTTGGGTGGTTTGCTCAGTTTGCAATGTTTAAGCCAGTAAGGCCTGCTAAAGCTACCTGGGCTGTGAACACCTTCAATGCATTTATCCCAAGACTGTGTGATTTTATTACATTACCGTACACCTTGCATCCTTTGTATAATTGATATTCTCACTATGAAAGGTGAAATGTATATGTGCCTATATGTATATATATATATATATATATATATATATATATATATATATATATATATATATATATATATATATATGTATACTCATACACATCTACATCTACTTGTTGCAATAGATTCTCTGTACTGTTGACTGGCTGTGATGGTCAATATGTTTGTGAATACGTCAAATATATGTATCTGTGGGTTGGCTTAGTGGGAAACTTGTTATACCACAAGAATAGAAGACTCCACAGTGACCATAAAGAATTTAATCCACTAAAAGACAAATTTCACAGTAACAGGAATAGACAACCAATGTTATAATCTCCTTCTCTCTAGCGCCTCGGCAAATAGCCTTTTCAGAGTAAAAGATGTTCTTATACTAACTTACAATTCTTTTTATATCATACAAACCCCTCCCAAATCAATTAACATTCAATTATACAATTAATTAACTAAAAACTTAAAAGACATAAAAAACGTAACTTTCCAATAAAAATATATACATTAAAGTAAACTTTTCCATGAACAATCACAATTTAAACCATTTGGTTTAAGAGTATTAAATTTCAATATCAAATATAATTCCTTTTTTCTTAACATTTGTTTTATACATTTTTCATTCAGATATTTAATGTTTTGAATACTGTCCAATACTGTCACCTTAATACCATCATTTCTACCTCTGTGATGGCTATGAAAATGAACAGCCAAGGGACTAGTTACTTTATTGTTTGTAATATCTCTTGCATGCTCTTTAATTCTGCAAGCTAATGTTCTTTTTGTCTCTCCAATATAATATTTTTTGCAAGGGCATTCAATACCATAAACTACTGCTGATGAATTACAATTATAAATTCCTCTTGTTGTAAAGGCAATTCCATTAATTTCATCAAATTGCTTAACAATAAACCTACAAATAATACATTTGCCACACTTTTTCGTACCGTGTTGAGTAACTTGTGTATACAGCAACATGTTTGGCATTTCAAATCGACTATGTACCAAAAAGTCCTGAATATTTCTACCCCTTCTATAGGAAAAACCTATATTTTTATCTGACAAATAGTTCAATTCTTTTTTTATTATATTCCAACTATATCTAATATGTTCATTAATGTTTTCCGATAATATAGAAAAGGTAGAAACAAAATACATTACATCCCTTGACTCCTGTGATACATTCCGTATTACCCCTTTGTTATATTTCCCTTGCTTTTTAACTTTTTTTAAACTTTCTTTAAGGTAATACTCATCATAGCCTCTCAATTTAAATTTGTTATAACTTTGTACATACTCCTTTTCCCTAATATTAGGGTTACTACATAATCTATTCACCCTAATAAACTCAGTATATGGAATTGCCTTCATAATATGTGTAGGATGATAACTACTACCATGCAATACTGAACCTAATCCTTGAAATTTTCTATGAATTTGATATTCTAACAACTTATTATTCAGTCCTATTAATGAGACATCCAAATATTGCACTTTCTGTCCATTTTGAAGTCCATCAAACCTTATACCCATACTATTATTCTGTATTTCCTTCAAAAACGTTTGCACTTCTTCTTGTCCACCTTTACAGATGAACAACAAATCGTCAATAAAACGATAATATTTGTACACATATTTTTTAAAAGAATTATTATATATATGTTTGATCTCAAAATATCCCATGAATACATTAAGCGTAGCTTGGGGCAAAAGCTGCCCCATCGCCGTGCCTTGCTTTTGCCTATATATTGAACCATTAAATTCAAATATATTATTTTTCAAACATATATCCATTAATTCCAATACATATTGAACTGCATCTGTACAACCCATAAAATATTTAATAGCATCCTTTCCATCCTCATCTTTTATATTTGTGTACAAACTAACTACATCAATTACTACAAAATACATATTATCTTGCCAGTTAATGTCCTTTATTTTTGAAATCAAATCAAACACATCCTTGATGTAAGAAGGTAAATTATACACCACTGGCAATAGATAATTATGCAGAAATTTTGAAATATTTTCCAAAAAACCATTTGTGGCTGAAACTATCGGACGTCCTGGTGGAGGAAATTTATTTTTATGCATTTTGGGTATACAGTAAAAGCATGGCATTCTAGGAGTATTTATAGTAAACTTGTCTTTTATGTCTTTATACGAGAAATACTGCAATCTATAACCCTTGTCAATAACATACTCATACTTTTTCTGGGCTTCTAAATAAGCATTTAGTCCCACTTCTTCATAAACCTCTTCATCCATTAAATGTGCATAGCACATATCTAAATACTGGGCCACATTTAAAATTACCAATTTCCCTCCTTTGTCAGAAGGTTTAAATACTATATTTTTATCTTTACTGAGATTATTCAAACATTCCCATTCTGTTTTAGACAGATTATAGTCCATTCCTCTTTTGTGACGTTGAAATTTTTCAAATTCTGCTTCAACATTGTGCGTTAATGCCTTTTGAAAATATCTAATATTCTCATTGCTTTGTAATGGCATAAAAGTACTAACTGTTTTATCATGCTAGTATCAAATTCTATGCATTCATTATTATCTAATTCTGAATTGCAAGAAAAAATTCTTCATTTCCATCAAAACAGAAGCATCATGAGCCATAACATCACTGCCACCCCACCATGACACATAATAGATTCTTCATTATTATGTTGAAACATGTCCATTAAATGTAATTTCCGACTAAAATAAAATATGTCAGCCTTTAATAAATGTACCCTTGGAATAACCGTGGGTACAAATTTTAGCCTCTATTTAGAACATTTAGGGCACATTGACAAGTTTCGACCAGATAAATTTATTACATACTCACAATTAGATGAATCAAAACTAGCATAACTTATTTTAGTCCCACTGTTTGTCCCATTTACTTTTTTTGTTTTATGCGCTCCTTTCCATAACCTTCTCTGTTGTAGCCTTGTCCATTCCAACTCCGTTTCCGACTGAAGCGGTTATCTTGAACGCATTCATTCCCCTGTTGTTCACTGGATCTGGAAGCACTGGAAACTCTCCATTATCAGTCTCGCCGACCGTAGGCGATAAACCGCTCTCAGCTGAGGTACACGCCATGCCTTCCATTTCCGACTCATTCTCTTTGCGTTCAAAAGCGCACCCGTTGTCGTCGTGCTCTGGGATTGGTCGACAGAAGAAGCCCTTTACTTTCATAGTCGAAGATCTCTATGCAATTTACTTTTTACGGTCTATGAGCTCAGACTCATACACCATTAACTGTTCATTTGTTTTGACCAGAAACTGTTGAAGCTCATCATGTTTGATTTTACTCTATATATCAGCACATATTACCTTTATTTCTTCTCTTAACTTGTGCTTTTTGAGCACATCTCTTTCTATGAGTATCCGCACCATTCTTTACTGCACCGATGTGCAGCTGCTAGCCATCTGTCATGAAACTGCTTATCTTCAGAACAGGTTAAATCAAACGGAGTGGATGGATTTTTAACACTTCGTAGCCCTCTAGGAGTGATGTCTAACTCCTCATACCGCTGAAGACTTTGCAAATTCAAAAATACAGAAGTCTCTTTGAATAATAACTTTTCTATTTGTACATATAAATCACGAATTTCAGGTGCAATTAATGTCTCTACTTTCTTACCAACATGTGCAAATGGATTCTGTTGCCACAACTTACGCTCCTGCTGCCATTTGTTATATATAACAGATGCTGCCTCTCCGTTATATATTTCATCCCTTACTTGTGCTGCTCCAGCATTATTAGTACCACCTGTACCATTTGAAACAGCAAAAAAACTGTCAATAGATTTTTGTGTACTGTCCATAGCAGTCTCTCTGAACATCCTTGGTAGTCCTGCAAAGGAGTCACTCGCCATGAATATATACCACAACAAGCAAACGAGAAATAACTTGTTATACCACAAGAATAGAAGACTCCACAGTGACCATAAAGAATTTAATCCACTAAAAGACGAATTTCACAGTAACAGGAATAGACAACCAATGTTATAATCTCCTTCTCTCTAGCGCCTCGGCAAATAGCCTTTTCAGAGTAAAAGATGTTCTTATACTAACTTACAATTCTTTTTATATCATTATATGAAAGGTGAAATGTATATGTGCCTATATGTATATATATATATATATATATATATATATATATATATATATATATATATATATATGTATACTCATACACATCTACATCTACTTGTTGCAATAGATTCTCTGTACTGTTGACTGGCTGTGATGGTCAATATGTTTGTGAATACGTCAAATATATGTATCTGTGGGTTGGCTTAGTGGGAAACTGTTTATGTTATGGTATTATAGGTCCTTGCTTTGATCCTAGCAAAATCTGTGTATTCTGTTGCTAGGCAGAACAAGTGCTATTGCATACAGCGTGATTAAGTCCCTTGGTTTTAACTAGGGTGTGTCTTTGGAGGCTAAAGCACTACATCTATGATTATTGATTGGTACCGATGTTGAATGCAACTCCTGTGTGTACTGTAGTACTAATTGAAGCTGTGGGCCTGTACAGCAAAGTTTGGTGTATGTCCACATTGCTTGCATCCACTGTTTTGTGTGGTCCCTGTATTCATCACAGATTACATTTCTCAAGATTAGGGTTGTGTAAGTGCTGACACACAGTACTGTGTAGTACACACTGAAAGCTTATCTGGGTTTTCATACCTTTGTGTCCTGTAATTATGTCTGATGTGTGTGTGGGTATGTCTGTAATATGTCCTTTGACATATGTGTGATAATACATATAACTGCATGTCTAGCAACATTCATAGTGTACTACAGCAGTATGTGACCTTTATTCCCAATTGTGCACATATTTTGGCGACGGGTTTGGCATTAACAAGCTGTGTGGTATAATAGTAATACATTTACTGGACCTTACACTGATTGTGATGGATGATATATTTCTTTACACATCAGTTTGATGTATATCTGCTGTGGCTAGGTGGTGCATTGTGTTGCATACAGTGTGCCAGGTACTCTTGTATAGTCTTATATAATGATTTTAATTTGTTGCTGTGCAGAACATGGTTCATTAGATAGAGAGTGAGCAAGGGACTTTCAAGCAGTTTGGGGTGAGCAGTGATAAGTGGCAGTTACAGTGTTTCACTCTCGGTTAGCTTATAGGTTGCTATATATATGGCAGTTCAGTGATATCTGTACTGTATAATGTTAAATGTGCCATATGACTTGCTCAGACATATTTTTGTATTTATGTCTTCCAGGGATCATGGCCCATCACAGGAACCCGAGTTACAGTAGTGCTGAAGATGATATCATCACTAGCAGTATGATTCATCACTACCGTCTAATGTTTTCACAAACCAGCCAAGACCAGCAGGAGCATACTGCAATGTGACAAGATCTTTTCTGCAGGGTCAGTGAGGTAGGCCTGCATAACTACACATACGAGCAGGTACACCACCACTGCAGTGATCTTCTCAGACATGTCCGTCAGTGTGCCGCTGATGTTCGTTGAGAACAGCTTGCAACAGGGGGTGGTGTTAATATCCATCCCCCCTCACCAGAGTGGAGGAGCTGCTCATGAGCCTGGTGGCACCTGCCCAACAACAACAGCAGCAGACATACACCATGATGGAGGTTGGAGCCACCCACCAAGCACACATGGAGCATGCAGGTAACATGGCACATCTGTAGACTACCTTATCTGTATTGGTAGATCATGCATATGTGAGATGTGGAGTGTGTCGTTCAAAGATATGGAGCCTGTTGTTGTGCAATACTGATCAATTGGAACATAATCTGTAGCCCTGTGAATGTAAACAGTTGTTGTATTGTAAGATTGCAAACACACAGTAGCAAGGCCATAGTTGTGGCCACTGACAAACTGTCTCATCTCTATGTAGGTACCTCTGGGGTGACATCAAGGCAGCTAACAGATGCTTGTGAGTGTGTTTTACATTTATTATTGTAAATAAAAAGTTTATGTCATAGTTAAGGTGTAGGCCATGTACACATGTAACACACCTACCCATAATGCATGCTCTGCATGTTTGGTATAAGAGCACGCACATCCCACTAATGTGATTAGCTGCCTCAAACACATGCAATACGCAGACCATCTCAAGCAAATGTGGCTAGACTGTAGTGACCATTGGATAGGCACAGTTGATACTCAACATGCACATAACATACACATCTATGTCATACACAGAGCATTTTAACATGCTACACATAAAGGATTCCCAAACCCTCTGTAAAGACACACTCCAGTATCCAAAATCTCATCCACACATTACACATAATATACATGAGGGATAGAGGCCTATCCTGGGGCATGTAAACACTCTGCAACACACTACACATTCATGTCAGGGAATGCTCCTTATTGGCCTATTTACAAACTCACGTAACAACTGGTTGTGAAATGGTGAATTTAGCCAAGGTAGTACAGTTCCAGCGCAGCATGATTTGTGCTGGTTTGTGAAACATCTGTAGCCTTGAGTGACCACCTGATGCTTCATGATTATGGCCTATGGTACTATACCCCATCCAGTTATTGTAACCACAGTACTACACATAGCTGTCATTGCTACACACCATAATGATGCGTGTGTGCACACATATGCACCTCTAAACAGTATGCATACCAATCACCATTTGTACAACTGACACATATATGTCTTGTGATGCTATTGAGTGGCTAGGTCATATGACACATATTGGGTATGTGTAGTGTTTAAATATGCTGTTGTGTTTTAGCATGCCATGTCATGGATGAGTCTAGCATGTCCACAATATGATCTACACTCACCATAAGTACTGTACATTAGGTATGTGGCCGAATGATATTCCATCAATTATCCATGCACCACTGATGATGTGTGAATACTCATCATGCATGTGCTAAAAATGTCTCCACAATTATTTGCTAAAGACACAGAGGCTGTAATCAACATTGGATACCTATTTGACACATAGATACACATCCAGCAATGGTATGTACACCTGTGAGTTATGGTGCACAGTACATCACAGGGTTATGAATACCTGCCCAGCAATGTTGTGTCCATGTATGCATTGTGTTCCAGGGGGAGGGCCATCACCTAATAACAAAACACATGCATCAAAGCCATGTATACTGTTAGTAACAAGGACTGACTACACTTGCACTGCATTCTGTTGAGTAACACATGTCCTGCATGCTGACATGTGTGATATGACTGTTTTGCTTGTGATACTGTACCCCACCATCACCTGCTATTGTGTATGTTCTGTGATTGCTAGTGTTGTGTGTGTCTACTTTCTGGAGGAGTTTAGTTTTGTGTGTGTGCATGTGTTCATGTGTGCATGTGTGCATGTGCGCATGTGTGCATGTCTGCATGTGTGCATGTGCACATGTGTGCATGTGTGCATGTGCACATGTGCATGTGTGCATGTGCGCATGTCTGCATGTGGTCTGAAGTCATGTTCAGGTCTTAAAGTGTGTTTCCCGTTTTCCTCTCACAGGTGCCGAGGTGGGGCTGGTTCAGTACAGCAGGGAACCTGATGTCACTGAGACAGACAGTGATCATGAGGATAGGTGTGTTGAGGCACAGGCAGGTTTGTCAGGGTCTGTTGTTGGGCTACCATTTCACAGTACATAAGTCTCCACCCCACCCATGCACACAGTCATACTGCCTGTACATCAATCATCACCATTGCCCTTAGCTGAGGGACAGTGTACGGGTGGCACTGGCCAGGACAGTGTGGTATCTATGCCACATGTATCAGGATACAACAACCATAGCCAGATGTCTGGAACGGTACCATATAGGCAGATGCTCAGGGGTTCTCGTCAGAGCACTGCTGCTCATCATGCCCCTGGCAGATGTGCCACACCTCTTTCTACCACATGCATGTTCCAGGCTGTCATGGAGGCACAGACACGAATGGAGCAGTACACCAGACAGGGACTAAGGGCACAGATGGCTCATTACACCTCTGTAAAGGACAGACTCCATGACCTAGCAGGTGCCATATGTAACTACACTGAGGTCATTGATAGACGTTGGGGTGAGACATTGGATGTCCTCCACAATGTCATGTCCATGTGTCAGGACAGTGCGGGATGATTGAGACGTTGACGTGGACGTATGCCAGCAACATCACCACCTGGAGGTCACCGTGGACATCCAGCAAGTCACATCCACTCCCGTAGTGTCAGTACCAGCCCCTGCAATGTTGGGGGGCTGTCCATAGACCATCCTAGCAGACCACGTGCACATGGCTCTGGCCTGTCCCAGCAGGGACCTGGATCCAGTGGACATTTGTCAACCTCTTCAGATAGTACCCAATCTGGATTAGTACCTGATACTGTCTGTAGCACCCCTGCCAGGCACAGGTTCTGTATCCATGGCCAGAGATAATGATCTGTAAAGCCTGCCAGGTGCAATCTGTAGCTGTCTCACAAATCCCCGTATATGGCAGCCACATGGTGGAACTGTGTGCATGCAGACACACACACACATAAACCAGAAACCTAGGGCAAACACATACCCACACACATGACATAAACATTTTCCCATAACAGTATTCATGGCCCTCACACACACACACACTCACATGCACATGTCGATTGTATGGCTCAGTGTAGGCCTCTGGCAAACCAACAACACACCCTGTGCATATGATGAAACCTGTGCCACCTCCTGTCATCTATAACATTGATGCAGGAACAGACTTACATGGTGCTGATGCACAGGGTGACTTTAATAAAGTATAGTAATGGTTGGATGTGTAGCATGTTGTCAGCAGTAAAGTGTAATGATATTCTTAAAGGTGTAGCTGAGCAGGTGTGATGCATTAAAGTTGTAATTAGCAATGTTATATTGTTTTCACCAGTGTTTATTCCAATTGTGTTTTGTTTGTCCATGTGTCACTTGGCTGATGTGTGTAGTTGTGTCAGCATGCATTATACAGTGGACAGTAAGTGTGGGGTGTGTGCAACACAGGTTTGCAGGTGTCCATTTGTGAACATGGTGGAGGTGCACTGTCTGCATGTACATGCATATTGGACACATGGGCGGGGTGACATGCCCTGTATTGGCCAGTGTTAACACTCCATAGTTTCTATTGGTGGCCAGTATGCATTGTACTGCACACATTTTGGAACTTGAGTACGCATGTGTGTGTATGACATGGGTTGACACTGTGCTGTGGGTGATGCTGTTGTTGCTATCTGTCATTGGTTTGCATTACTAATGTTAACACTGTCCCAGCTGCATAATCCTTTAGTAATGCACACTGTTCACCTACAGGGTTGCATGGACCGTGCTATCACAAACACAAAAAATTCTCACTTATACAGTAAAAATGCATTAGTCTCATGGACCCCTGCCATAAACTAAATATATAATAGGAGGTGTGAAGTTGTACCAAAAAAGAGTTACATACCAAGAAGGGATAACCTCTCTGGTCAGTATCATTGGCAAAATACAAGCCCTCATTAAACATACATGGCAAGCTTCAAAATACAAAATGGCAAGGATTTCAAAGACAACACTAAAACTTTCTGTAGTGTTTATAATCTACAGGGGAAATCTCGGATTGGGTCACAGTTAATGTAAATGGTCACAAAGTACACTTATCTGACTGACATTACCAATTTCTTGTCAGACAGTTTGAATGCGGATTTCACCACTCTGTCATTACACAAGGGCCACATTTCCAGACCTGAAGAATGTAAAACCTGATGATTCACAGACACTCTAGTTAAAACATCTCTTATCAAAGTCCAAACCACAGTGGCAATGGTACTGGACAGTGTCCCTGGCTGTGTCATACACAAGCTGACATATGAAGTCACCACTCACCTAAACACTCTGTCTTGATGCAGCCTCTATACAGGTTACATACTTGTGAAATGACGCACGGTAATGGTGTTCACAGTCCACAAGGGTTGAGCTACAATGTCTTCTTCTTCTTCTCCTTTCGGATGCTCCCATTAAGGGTCACCACAGTAGATCATCTGTTTCCATTTCTTCCTGCCCTCTGCATTTTGCGCTGTCACACCATCCACCTGCATGTCCTCTCTTACCACATCTATAAACCTCATCTTAGGCATTCCTCTTTTCCTGTTACCTGGTGGCTTTATCCTTAGCATCTATTTCACAATGTACTCTGCATCCCTCCTCAGCACATGTACAAACCAGTGTAATCCTGCATATCTGGCTTGGTCTACTAACCTTCAAACCTGGGCTGACCCTCTAATATACTTATTCCTAATCCTGTCCACCCTCGTCACACCCAGTGCAAATGTTAACATAAATTGATTAAGGGTAGAACTACAACAGATCCTGGAAACTCTCACCCTATAAGCCAGACAGATGTTATCGGGAAGGCTATGGAGCACAGCATTATGAGCTCATTAACAGAGACATTATGAACCTGCAAACACTGCACCATACCCACTTAGGTTCTCTAAAGGCCAGATCATGGCTCCTACACCTAGTAGACTTCAAGCCAGTTAACAAGGCTATAGGTGAGGGAGGGGTGGTCCACACAGCCAAGCTATAGCTCACCAGCAATTCATACCCATCCCACATTCTGGTATTATACATAACCTCAACAGACTGACCATAAAGGATTGCTAGATGATGGATTGACAACTGATGCACAGATGTAGGACACACAGTAACATATTCAGCCTCCATGTACAATTCTATGCCAGTAACAAGTGGTATTCACCTGCACTCAGTCCTGGGACCACTCCTGTTTGGCATATAGCTTTCTTAGGTACAAGCAAACACAGTAGGGATATGTCTGCCCACGTTTGATGAAAATGCATACTGTGGGCTATACTTTATTCTCCAGATGGCACACACATCCTCCAAAAGAGTATTATAGAGACAGATACCTGGTGTCAAAATCATGGTGTAAAGCTATAAACCAAAGAAAGCATAGTTATCCACTTTTAGAAAACAAAGTATCCCCAGAGTACCACATAGGTAGTAGCCCCCAAAATGTGGAACAGGTACTAATGTATACATATAGCCATGTGTTTAGTCATCTCTCCTTTGATAATCACATTACCAAAGGGTTGTGGAAATCCCTCTGTGGAGCACATAAGCAATAAAGGTTTGCATGCAGACCCACAGAGGTTGTTGCACACCTATAATGATTAGTCATCTTTGCCAGACTTTGCTTGCTTTGGAACAGGATTCAAACATACCTCAAGCATAAACCCTCATGGGTTCATAGGTTCATAGGTCGGTACTAAGCCAACTGCCCTTGTGAGCCATTTTAAGCCTAGCCAGTGTGTGTCTCACATTCTTCAGCAGAAGCCGTGATGAGTGAATGTAAAACAGAAAACATAGCCCAGGGATCACTGCAGTGGCTAAGCTTGTCACAAGCATACAAAAGTGACCTAAGGTCTGAAAAGTGCCAGCACACTCTGGCAAAGATAACAGATGCTTTCATGGAGAAAGCAAAGTACCCACCTATGAAATAATTGAGGTCACATGTATGTATATGGCTTTGCCCCACAGCTACCTTACATGTGTTATGCACATACAATTGTCATTGTGATATGTTGTACACAAGAAAAATCAAAACCCACTCCACATTGACCAACAGTGTCAGACACACAGTTAGCAAGTGCAGGATTCACACCCCTATCTAACTACATTATGATACTACAGCAGTATGCATTTACATGATGTGCTATACACAATACTGGGATTTCACCTTCCCACAGGTATATTTGTAGGATGGTGACATCATCAGACTTGACAAAGATGAGTATATCACTTTTAAGGGGTGTGATTAGTCTCCAAAAAGGTTTCTTCCTCCCCCGGGAGACACACACACACTTGGCAAGTGCAGGATTCAAACTCCTACCTAATAACATTTACATGATGCACTATACACATTACTGGGATTGCACCTTCCCACAGGTGTATTTGTAGGATGGTGACATCATCAGACTTGCCAAAGATGAGTATATCACTTTTAAGGGGTGTGAGTAGTCTCAAAAAACATTGTTTCTTCCTCCGGGAGAGACACACAGTTGGCAAATGCAGCATTCAAACTCCTATCTAACTACATTATGGTATGACAGCAGTACACATTTACACAACACACTATACACATTACTGGGATTCCATCTTCCCACAGGTATATTTGTAGGATGGTGACATCATCAGACTTGAAAAAGAAGAGTATATCACTTTTAAGGGGTGTGAGTAGTCTCCAAAAAGGTTGCTCTCTCCCCAGGGGGCGACAGACACACACAAACACAGTTGGCAAGTGCGGGGTTCTTAATCCAAACTAAGTACTTCTTTACACTTCAGCAAGCAATATGGAGTTACAGGGTGCAATATAGACATTACTCGCTGACAGTTTGCCCAAAGGTTTTTTTTTCACATTAGCTAACCTCAGCAGGCTTATCATACTAGGTGTATTGTGAGTGTATTGTATGCATAGACCATGACCATATCACATATGGGTTGATGCACCACATGCTGGCACACACAGGGTCAAACCAGTGGCTAAGCTCTGTCAAACCAATAGTATACCATACAGTCAGGAGGACTAGAGTCATACAACCACAACACCAACTGTCTCACATAGACCCACAATATAAGCACCAGCAAAACAAACACATACATACACATTGCCATACTCGGAGAATACAAATATTATTCTGAAAAAGAGTGAGTGTCCTCCTAAGCAGACAAGCAAGCAACATGCACCTCCAAGCACATGCCACAAAACACATAATACACCAAAGCAGTGTGCCTCACAACAGGCCCTAAGGCAAAACAACATACCCAACACAATAGTAATAGGTGACTCTATAGTCAGGCGCACAGATGTTCCACTCACTAGGCTGGACAAGGGGACGGTTACTGTCAGTTGTCTGTCAGGTGCTATGATCCGCCACATAACGCAAGCACTTAGATCACTCCAGTACAGGTACATATATGACACGGTCTTTGTACATGTCAGTGTGAATGATCTGAGACATACCTCCCAGGACAAGATGACAAGAGATATATAGTAGCTGTATGATCATGTAGCTCAGGCTGGTATGACTCTGACCTTGAGTAGCATCTTACCTTCACCTACATGATACTGCAATATAACAGAAAGATGATAAACTTCAACAATTGGCTGAGCTTCTGGTATCATTCAAAGGGTATCCAGTCTCTGTCTGCCTGGGATGACATAATAGACATGCCTCGTTGCTTCACTAGATATGGTTTGCACCTGTCACCCCTATGTTTCTGAATACTGGCCAAGGCTCTTGCTGTCCTCATATTACCTTTTTAGGCAAGGCTCAAAGGTTCATAGGTTCATAGGTAGGTACTAGGCTATCGGCCCTGGGAACTATACAAGCCCAGCCTAAAAAGGTACCCTGGCTTTTGCCACCCAAGAAAATTATTTTCCTGTGCCACTGTTGAGCAGAGCCACAGTGGTGATCCCCAGGGTGAATTTCCTATTTCCCATCCAATCATCAAGAGTTTTCTTGAAGAGTGCTAATGAGGAGCTTTGTTTGATATATATAGGTAGTTTATTCTGGAGTATGGGAAGTCTCAGGGACAGGAATCTATCCCTCCAGCATGTTCTGTTTATTGTGGTGACAAGGTTTAGGTCCCTAGAGTGTGTAACTCGGAGGGATTGGGATTTCTTTAAGTGGAGCATGTCCAATAGCTGTGGGTTTGACATAGCTTTGTATGTTAGGCAGAGATCACCTCTGAGTAGGCAATATGTGACGGAGTAAAGCTGGATTTTTTTGAGACGGTATTGGGCATCTGTTTGAGGCTGGTAATCCTCTTTTTTTCTGGAAGAGAAACCTTTTGTGATGAGGTGCGCCATGTAGAAGGATTTCCTGACTACTGTGGTGATGTGATTATCAAAGGAGAGACTACTGACCACCTGCTTCCCAAGGTCTCTTATCACACTTTCGGTGTTAAGTATACTACCGCCTATGTTGTAGTTCATGGGTACAGAATTTTTACCAAAGGGGATGACAATGCACTTTTTGGCATTGAGCTTGAGACCATGGCTTTGACAACAAGCATCTGTCTCAGTGAGGCCCTTTTGTATGATTTCCACATCGTTAGGAGCTTCAATTATGGCTTAGTTTGCAGTCATCTGCGAACTTCGTAAGCCAAAGACCTTATGTGTTAGCCTGTAGTTTAGAGAAGTAGATACCAAACAGGAGAGGACCCAGGACTGAACCCTGTGGTACACCACTTGTCACTGGTCTGAAGTCAGATTTGGAGTATGCTACTTTCACAGTGTAGGTTCTGTCAGTGAGCCAGTTGGCAACCCATCTTGTTACATAGGGATTTATACCTAGTTTAGTGAGTTTATCTATAATTCCAGAGTGGGGGATGGTGTTGAAAGCCTTGGCAAGATCTAGATAGGCTGTGTGAACCACTTTATCCTTGTCTACGGCATTGGTGACTGCTGCAAAGAAGTCTATCAGGTTTAAGAGACATGATCTGCCTTTTACAAATCCAAACTGGGTGGAGTCCAGAGTTTGGAGATTACCAATGTCTTTGTTTATAAGTTCCATGATGATATGTTCCATGGCCTTGCAGACCAGGCTCATCAGGCTAATGGGGCGGTAGTTCCTGGGGTCTATGGTGGCTCCCCCTTGTGGAGTGTGATAACCATTGCTGTGCGCCATTCAGCAGGCACAAAGCCTGAAGTGAGGCTATGATTGGCCATGGTACTTAGGTGGAGTGTCAGTTTGTTCCGTAATCCATGTAGAATACAGCCTGGGATGTTGTCTGGTCCCCATGGATGCTGTGTTCCTGGCTTTGGAGAGTGTGGTTTTTACCTGTGCAACCATGATTACAGGAACTTTGCATTCTTCTGGTATACAGATGGGCTCTTTAATGGGTGAGAGGGAGGTAAAGTTAGCACTGATCCTGTCTGCCAGGATGTTGACAATATCAGTTGGGTCTGTATAGGTAGTGCCATTGTGCTGTAACTCAGGGCAGATATGAGTGTTGCCATTGAAATTATTGACATAGCTATAGAATGCTTTGTGGTTATCTTTATAATCAGTGGCAATTTTGTTTTCATAACTAGCTTTGGAGAATTTTATCAGGGATTGCAGATTCTTACTGAGGCTGACCAGGGAGCTCCTACACTCATGGGATTTTACTCTCTTTGGCAGCAGTTTCTTCCTTCTGTTGTACAGTTTGTTTATGGCAGGGGACCACCAGATTGGCTTCCTTTTTCTGAAGGATAGCATCTTGGTTCTGTTTGGGATAGCAAGATCTATGCACTCATGTAAGTGCTTATAAAGTGCAATTGTGTAGGATTCAGTAGTCGTAACTGTATTGTCCATCTGCATGGGTGTCATGAAGTTCATCACTTCTGTCTTAAGAAGCATGAAGTTGGCTTTGGAGAAATTTTTTACCATGGTTTCCTTAATGGGGGGGGGGGCAGCATGTGGATATCTAGGGTAATTAGCTTATGTTCGGATCGGACCAATGAGGCATTGACTTCAGGTGTGGAACACAGGTCACTCAGGACAAACCAAACTCCGTAACCAACACAAATAACCACAAAGTGAGCTAAATGCTACTCATTGCCAGAAGTCTCATCCTCCAAATGCACACACTCCAGGCACTTCTCAGTATGGAGAATATTGATATCTGTGCAGTAACAGAAACCTAGTTCAAGGCTCGAGAGAACACATCAGCACTACCAGGATACTACTCATTCCATACCTTCCAGCATCAGAACCTGGATCATAGCACATAGAGTGGGGCTGTATCCATATTCATCAAGGATACCTACACCTTTCTCTACATCCTCTCTACAGGTTATGTACCTATAGAAAGTTGCACAGCAACGTTCTTCCCACTTCACAGGGGTGGGGCCACAACATACCCTTGGCATTCCTGCTCTATGAGCCTGAGAAGTCTGATCTGCAAGGCAATGGAGCCAATCATAATGGAAGTCAACAATAAAGACATTGGGAACCTTCACACAGTTGAGCACACCAAGTTTGGCTTCATCAAATGCAGATCATACCTCCTGAACTGGGTGGATTTTTTGAGACAGTTACCTAGGCTACAGATGATTGAAAGGAGCTCCACACAGCCTACCTGTACTTCGCTAAGGCTTTTGGCACCATTCCCCAGTCAGGTATCATAGATGAACTCGCCAGCCTGGGCATAAATCCATACATCACAAGATGGATTGCAAACTGGCTCACAGATAGATCCCACAAATTAAGAGTTGTCAGACTCTAAACCAGTAACAACTGGTGTCCCCCAGGGTTCAGTCCTGGGGCCCCTCCTGTTTGGTATATACTTCTCAGAAGTACATGCCAACACAGGAGGGCTGCGGTTGACTACGTTTGCTGGGAACTGTAAATTGTTTGCCATAATAGATTCCCCAGATGACACAAATATTCTCCAGAAGGGACACCATAAGACAGATGTGTGGTGCCAGAATCATGGCCTCAAGCTCAATGCAAAAGAATGCATAGTAATCCCCTTTGGGGAAAACAAAGTACCCACAAACTACCACATAGGTGTTACCCCCTACAAACTGACAAGGTAATAAGGGATCTGGGGGCACAAGTAGATACTCATCTTTCCTTTGACAACCATGTTGCCAAAGTGATTAGGAAATCCTATGTGGCCCACCTAATCATCAAAGGGTTTGCATCAGGATCACAAGAGGTAGTGGTGGCCCTCTACTCTTAAGTCATCAGACCCATCATTGAGTACAATGCACCATTTTGGATGAACTCGACTAGGCATATCCAGCAGCTGGAGAGACCACAGTGGTACCTCACCAAGAGGATTACTGTCCTCAAACAGTTGTGTTATGCAACACAACTGGAAAAACTAATCTGTTCTCTGTTGCATACCACCTACTCAAAAGCAAACTCTGCCTAACATACAGAGCCATGTCCAGCACATAACTGTTTAACATGCTCCATCTAAGGAAAACAAACTTGAGTCACACTACACACCACTCCAGGGTTATGAACCTCATCATAACAATGAATACAACATGCTGGTGGGATAGAGCACCATCCCAGAGACTTGCCTTACTGTGGAACAGAGTCCCAATGTACATCAGACAGAGCCCCTCACTGACACTCTTTAGGAACCTTGATGAGTGGATGGGAAACAGACAATTCATGCCAGGGATCACAACAGCAGCCCCACTAGAAAGGGGCTTAGGGTACTAACTATTAGAACTAGGGATTAGGAGACTAACCAATGGGGTGGTGAAAGCTGCACAACTTGCCTAGGCTAATATATGCCTTCATGAAGATAGTCTACTACATACCTATGAACCTATGTGACAGGGACATGTCTACAAATAGTAGATGTGTATTTCATTGTACAGTCATGTTGTACAGCAGGGACATGCATCACATACACTGTAATGCTTACAGATACTGGTGGCTATTATGTACAGTGGGTGAGATGTGCACCTCATGTCTTTTGTGCCACTGGGATGTGTGCAGGGTGAGACAGTCCTGGATGGCTCCCTTTCATGGTCACCCTCTTACACACATCTCTGCCCATCCATCTTTGGCTTATTATACTGTGTTTCCCCTACATATATAGGTACATAGGTATGTAATAGGTATTTGCCTGAAGGCATATATTATTATGGCCAGAGTGTGCAGCTATCACCACACCTGGGGTTAGTTCCCCTATGTCTCTGTGTAGTAGAGCTGATGAAGTGATCCATGGTGTGCCAGTTCTGTTTCACATACACTCATCAAGGCTCCTCTGGAAGAGTGTCAATGAGGGACTCAGCTTAATGTAGGTTGGGAGCCTGTTCCAAAGCAAGGGAAGTCTGTGAGTTAGTAATGTATCCCTCCAACATGTTCTATTTATTGTTGTGATGACTATATCCCTAGAGCATGTGGCACAGTGAGCTTGGGTTTACTTCAGATAGAGCATGTACATCAGTTCTGCATTGGACATGGACCTGTCTATTGGGCAGAGATCGCCTGAGTAAATGGTATGCAACAGAGTACAGATTGAGTTACTTCAGTCTTGTTGCATGGGGCAAATGTTTGAGGCCAGTAATCCTCTTGTTGAGGTACTTCAGTGGTCTTTCCAGCTGCTGAAGGTGCCTCGTCAGATTCATCACAAGTGTGTCGTGGTACTCCCTGATGGGTCTGATGACTGATGAGTAGAGAGAATCTCCTTTGACCTACATGCAAAGACTTTGGCAATTTGTGGGAACACATAGCATGATTTTCTAACCACTTTGTGAATGTGTTTCTGAAAGTAGAGATGACTATCCACATGTGTCCATAGATCCCTTATTATTACCTCCATATTTAGGGTGTTGGCACCTATGTGGTATTTGTATGACTGTAGCTCGAGGCCATAATTTTGACACCACATCTGTCTGACTGAGACCCTTTTTAAGGATGTCTCCGTTGTCCCAAACATCGATTATGACAACCTTTTTGCAGTCATTCACAAACTTTGATAACCATAGCCCTCGTGTATTTGACTGTACTTCTGAATAGTATACACCAGACAGGAGGGGTCCCAGGACTGAGACATGGGGGACAGCAGTGGTTACCAGCTTACAGTCCAACAGGAAGACCACAATTCTTACCTTGTGGGATCTATCTGTGCCCCAGTTGGCAATCCATCAGATGACACACGTGTTTATGCACAGGTTGTTGATATTGTGGATACAACATGTGTGTGGGATGTTGGAAAAGGTCTTTTCAAGGTCTATGTAGGCTGTGTGAAGCTCATTTCATTGATGTATGTCCTGGGTAACTGCCTTGCAAACTGTCTAGCAGGTTTAGGGACCATGATCTGCCCCTGACCAAACCAAAATGGGTAGGGTTGGGTGTTTGTAGGCTCCCAATAGCTCCGTTTATGAGTTCCATAATGATGGACTCCATGGCCTTGTAGATCAGGCTTTTAGGCTTATAAGGCAATAGTTCCCATGGTCTGTTGTGCACCAACACTTGTGGAGTGTGCCAAATGTTGCTGTAACCCATTCAACAGTTTCATATCCTGTACAGAGGGTGAGTCTCAACAGACTGTGCAGGTGCAGGGTCTGTTTGTTTTGGAGTTCACATATGACACTGCCAGGGACACCAAGTCATCCCTTAGACGCCATGTTTTTAGGTTTGGATAGAGCTGTTTAACCATTGTATATGTGATTTCTGGGTTTTCACAATCTCCAAGTATGGTAATGGGCCCTTTTGTCAGTGAGAGGGGGGTAAATATGTATGAACCTGTCTGACAAGATGTTGACTATGTCAGTCGTGTACATGTATTCGTTTACACTTTGCACTAACTCAGAACATATATGAGTTTACATTTATATTTATGACATAGCTAAAGAAAGCTTCATGGTTCTCTATGGAATCTTTGGCAATATTTTTGGCAGAGCTTGGCTTGGATAATGTTAGGAGTGCTCATTGTTTCATGATGATATTGATCGGAGACTTATTGATCTTCTTTGTATTTTAACTTTCTTTGAACAACTTAAGTACTTGCATTACATAATTTGATTATGACAGGGGTCCAATATATTATATGGGTATGTTTTCATATCACTGTGTGTGCAAGGCAGGATTGGTGAATAGTGACATGTGTCTGGAGTAAGAACTGCAGCTGCCAGATATGTGTGGCCCAATGCTGTACTCAGACATGGCCTAAAGTGTGTGAGCATGCCCAGTATGACCTTTCAGCATGTTGTTGACTGAAATTTGCAAAATGTATTTAAGTGTGTGATCATGCCCACTATGGGCATATATACTATATGTGTGTGAAAAATCAAGTTGTTTTTTACTTCAGGGCTCACCTTTGTGTTGTACATTGACAGGAAGCACGCTGTGCCTGCAGGGCTTCCATGAGTCAATTTGCATAGAATTATCAACATTTCTACATACGGGGGGGAGGGGGCAGCTATTATTTGTACATTTCTACCCGGGGAGGGCACACCCGGTTGTTACTGTGGGTGTACATAGGATGGGGGATACACCTGACACTTATACACATTTGCTAGGCCTGCACTGCTATGTCAGGTACTTTATTTCAGTCTGTACTGTTGCCTATCGTACTGGCTTGAGGCATACCACTGTACTACAGACCTTAGCTTCCAATTACACGCATATTATTGCAAATTTGTAGATACCGGTTCCCAGTTTATTCACCCAGTTACTTCCTATTGTTTCAGGTTTCAACTCAGTGCTAATTGCAATACATCACATGTCATTTATTTAGCTATGTACACTGCTTGTCAAGCATTCTATATAGGCAAGACAGACCAAGGCCTATGAGACAGAGTAAGGGAACACCTTTATCATGTTCGTACACTGTCTCCACGCAGTGCACTTTCTAAACACATTATAGACAGTGACAATACACATTCATTTGTATTCTTAGTTGTACAGCTCAATGAACCCAGTGTTAGGGGAGGGGATATATGCAATTACACTGAAACACTGGAATTAAAATGAATTATCAGACTTTGAGCCGACCGGAGACCAGGTCTAAATGACAAAATTCCATTGAAACCTGTTCTTAAGAATAGGAGACTCACTGTGAGATAAACATACATATTTTAGAATGTTAATAAATGTTTTATATTTGCCTTTATATACAGATGTATATTTTTTATATATATTTTATATATATATATATATATATATATATATATATATATATATATATATATATATATATATTGTTTATATATATATAGTTTTCTGTATACATTTTTTATAGACATGTATTATCTTTGCATACTGAAAAGTTTTATTCATAGGTTCATAGGTTCATACTAGGCTATCTGCCCTAGGACATTTATAAGCCTAGCCAGAGTGTGTGTGGCTTTCGCCACCCCTTAGGATGAGAATACTATACCCATTAGTTTGCTGTGCCTCTGTCCAACAGTGACACAGAGATGATCCCCGGGGTAAACCTACGATCTCCCATCCACTCGTCAAGATTTCTCTTGAACAGAGTCAGTGAGGGGCTCTGCCTCACATGGACTGGGATTCTGTTCCATAGTGTAGGGAGTCTCTGGGTGATGAATCTGTCCCTCCAGCACGTCCTATTTATATCTGTGTTGAGGTTTAAGTCTCTTGCTCTTGTGGCTCTGGTGGATTTGGATTTTTTGAGGTGGAGGATGTCCATTAATTCCGGGTTGGACATGGCCTTGTATGTCAGGCACAGATCACCTCTGAGCAGATGGTATGCGACTGAATAGAGCTGGAGTTTCTTCAGTCGGGCATCGTATGACATATGTTTGAGCCCCTTTATCCTTTTGGTGAGGAACTTTTGGGGTCTTTCCAACTGCTGCAGGTGTCGGGTAAGGTACATTCTGAATGGGGCGTTGTACTCAATCATTGGTCTGATAAGTGAAGAGTACAGGGGTACAATGACCTCTCCTGATCTGGATGTAAATCCCTTCATGATCAGGTGGGCAATGTAGAAGGTCTTCCTAACCACTTTGGCAATGTGAGTGTCAAAAGAGAGGTTACTGTCAACTTGGGTCCCCAGGTCCCTGATAACTTCTTCCGTGTTTAATGGATTACCACCTATGTGGTAATTAGGGGTTACCTTGTTTTTCCCAAAGGGTATGACTATACATAAGGAACAGGAAGTGATGTCAGCCTTATTTCCTTATAAAATGTGACTTGATTTTATTCAGTGTTTGTTTCTTATGGTTTGACAAAGCCCTTACAGGGTGAAAGCACTTACCAATAAAACAGCTTGGATTTTACTTGTCTTTGGCACGGATTCAGTCATTGTTTGAACTAGCATTTATTTCTGATGCTTGAATAAGCCTCAGTGACTGCTGGATTTACACTGATTTTTGTTGTCAGGCTTAGTTTGCTCCTGTGCTTCTCTTTTGGATCAAAGCTTTCTATTGCTCTCAGTATCCCTCACCTGAAGTGCAGATCTCCACTTTCAGTAGCCCCCAATTTAGATTAAAGCAAGCAGCCCCCCCCCGTACTTCATCAGTATTCTTAATACATCAATTCCCTCCACTTCTGAATTCCTTTGACTTCTGCTCATCTCTTTCCCTCTTAGGCCCCAGGCTTTAATACACTTTCAGGCCACTGTCTCTCTCTCTCTCTGTCTCTCTTTTTCTCTATCACTCTCTCTCTCTATCTCTCTCTATCCATGAGAAACCATTATCTCTTTGTTTCTGTCTATAAAAAACTCTGCCTCTTACCTCCCTCTTATTGTACTTCTGGTCTTCCCTTTTCACTATAAAAGGTGGATGGGTCACAACTTCCTTCAGCTGTTTGTCCTAGATAGTTTTAAGAAACATGTGTGGAATCTTAATCCCAAAATGCCTCCATACTGTAGTTTCGCAAACCCTACAGTGGTTGCTAAGGGTATTACACAATTATATCTATATCTATATCATTCTATATCATATATATATATGGCAGAAGCTGACTCGTCGGTTTAAGAAGACCCGCGCTTGAATCGGTCAGACAATGAAGAAGAAGCAAGAGAATCACGACGAACACGTAATGACACCAACGCCGAGATGCGACAAGGGGGGAAAGGCTGTGAGTAGTATGCTAGGACGACGGATGCTAAATGCGGTAATGATGCCGAGTTGGGAGTATGTGTGGAGAGGGAGTGGTGGGGTGGGAGGTGCGAGTAGGGAGGTTTAGGTGTAGGGGAGTTAGGTGAGTTAGGTTAGTGGGTTAGATTAAGTTTTTAGTGAGTTAGGGTTAGGCGCGGTAGGTAAGTGTGCTTGATAGTTTAGGCGCGTGGGTAGGTAGGGAAGTGGCTTTGTGGGCTTGTTTTGGTGTGGGTGTGGTGTTGATTGTTGTGTTGTGTGTGTGGGTGGGTGTTTTTTTGTGTTTTTGTTTGGGTGTTTGTTTACCGTGTTTGTGTTTATTTCGTTGTTTTGTGTGTGGTGTGGTGGTGGTTATGTGTTTATGTCGAATATGTGGGTGTGGTGTGGTTGTCGGTGTTGTGTTGTGTGGTTTTCGATTATGTCAGGTATATATATATATATATATATATATATATATATATATATATATATATATATATATATATATATATATATATATATATATATATCTGTGTGTGTGTGTGTGTGTGTGTGTGTGTGCGCTTAAGGATTCCCACCTTAAGAATCACTGAAATCACTTTCATTGATTACTGCAGACTGACAATCCCCTAATTGAAAACTCACTTCCTGGAAATAACAGTGATCAAAAAAGTAGAGCAACTGGTCTCCTTTTCTGAGAAGCAAAATTAATAAAAAATAACAATACCAACAGGCGAATTTCTTCATAATAGTGGTACTGTTGCAGAAAGGGATTTTGGTAATGTGCAGGATTGGGGTAAGAGCAGGGTTAAGGTTAGGAATAGTACATATGACTAATGTGGGCAGGAGAGGTTTGCTTCTTAGCACATTTAGCTGTCAGTTGTACTTGAGTTATCCAAAAAGGATTGAAGTGTTGGAGCTTAATAAAATGGTTGTCAACCATCCTTATGTTATTCTCATCAAATGCACTTGTATGTACACACATAACAGACACACACACACACACACACACACACACACACACACACACACACACACACACACACACGCACACTCACATATCCCAGCACAAAAATACATGTGCACAAATCCACACAAATCCACACAAATGCACACAAACATGAAACATATGCAAATTCACAGACTTCCTAAATATCCCAGCTGACATCTTCACAATTAAACTACTCACACACACACACATATATATCTATGTCTATATATCTATATCTATTTATATATATATATATATATATATATATATATATATATATATATATATATATATATATATATATATATATATATATATATATATATGTACACACACACAGATACACACTCACACATGCCATTATAGGATGGATTATATGATAAAGAGACTGTCAGCAACATGCACATGCTAAAGCACGCAAGTGCACATCAATGCAAAGTTTCCACTCATTGCTGCTGCTATACAGTCATATACGTCAGTGCAGCAAAATCAGCAGCACGCCTACCAAGCAGACAATTGACCTTATGGTGCTATCATTCCACTGTATTACTCACAGGAGCACACCTACCAAGCAGATAACACATCTTATGGTGCTATCATTCCACCATATTACTCAGAGGAGAACACCTACCAAGCAGGTAACAAACCTTATGGTGGCATAATTCCACTATATTACTGACACGAGCACACCTACCAAGCAGGTAACACACCTTATGGTGCTATCATTCCCTGTATTACTCACAAGAGCACAGCTACCAAGCAGGTAACACACATTATGGTGCTATCATTCCACTATATTACTGACAGGAGCACACCTACCAAGCACATAACACATCTTATGGTGCTATCATCCCACAATATTACTGACAGGAGCACATCTACCAAGCATGTAACACACCTTATGGCGCTATCATTCCACTATATTATAGGTTCATAGATTCATTGGTAGGTACTAGGCTATCTGCCCGAAGGCATTTATAAGCCTAGCCAGAATGTGTTGGCTTTCGCCGCCCCCTTAGATTAGTTCCCTGTGCCTCTGTCCAGCAGAGCCACTGAAGTGATCCCCGGGGTAAACTTTCTGTTTCCAATCCACTCGCCAAGTTTTCTCTTTAATAGTGTTAGTGAGGAGCTCTGCCTAATGTAGATTGGAATCTTGTTCCAAAGTATGGGGAGTCTCTGGGACAGGAATCTATCCCTCCAGCACGTCCTATTTATTGTTGTGGGGAGGTTTAGATCCCTAGAGTGTGTGGCTCGAGGGGATATGGTTTTCTTTAGGTGGAGCATGTCCATCATTTCTGGGTTGGACATGGCCTTGTATGTCAGGCAGAGATCACCTGTGAGTAGGCGGTGTGCAACCGAGTACAGCTGGAGTTTCTTCAGTCAAGCTGCATAGGGCATCTGTTTGAGGCCAGTGATCCTTTTGGTGAGGTACTTCTGTGGTCTTTCCAGCTGTTGGAAGTGTCTTGTGAGGTACATCCCAAATGGGGAATTGTACTCTATGATGGGTCTGATGAGTGATGAGTAGATGGGCACAATTACCTCTTTTGACCTGGATGCGAACCCTTTTGTGATTAGGTGGGCCACATAGAAGGATTTTCAAATCACTTTGGCAATGTGATTATCAAAGGAGAAATTACTATCTACTTGGGTCCCCAGATCCCTTATTACGTCTTCTGTATTTAGGGGCCTACCACCTATGTGGTAGTTTGTGGGTACTTTGTTTTTTCCAAAGGGGATGACTATGCGCTTTTTGGCATTTAGCTTGAGGCCATGATTTTGACACCAGGTATCGGTCTCAGTGAGACCCTTTTGGAGGATGTCTGTGTCAGCCGGAGTGTCAATTATAGCCCCTAGTTTGCAGTCATCTGTGAACTTGGTCAGCCATAGTACTCCTGTGCTTGCCTGTACCTTTGAGAAGTATATGCCGAACAGGAGGGATCCTAAGACTGAGTCCTGGGGAATCCCACTTGTAACTGGTTTAGAGTCGGATCTATCTCCCACAACTCTCACCATGTGGGTTCTGTCTGTGAGCTAGTTGGCAACCCATCTTGTGACATAGGGTTTTTCTGTTCAGGCTGATGAGCTTGTCTATAATACCAGAATGGGGAATGGTGTCAAAGGCCTTTGCGAGGTCTAGGTAGGCTGTGTGTACCACCTTTCCCTCGTCTATAGCCTTGGTAACTGTCTCAAAGAAGTCCACCAGGTTTAAGAGGCATGATCTGCCCTTAACAAAGCTGAACTGGGTAGGGTCCAGTGTTTGGAGGTTCCCAATGTCTCTGTTAATGAGTTCCATGATGATGAGCTCCATAGCCTTGCACAACAAGCTAGTCAGGCTTATAAGGCAATAGTTCCCAGGGTCTGTTGTGTTTCCACCTTTGTGGAGTGGAATAACCATTGCTGTGTGCCACTCTATGGGTACATAGCCTGTGGAGAGGCTGAGTTTGAACAGTGTGTTTAGGTGAGGGGTTAGTTCATCTTTGGGCTCATGTAGGATGCAGTCTGGGACACTATCTGGTCACATTGATGCTGTGTTTTTGGCTTTGGAGAGGGCTGTTTTAGCCTGAGTGTCTGTAATTTCAGGGGCTCTACATTCTTCTGGTATGGTTATGGGTCCATTTGGGGGTGAGAGGGGAGTGAAGTTTTCACTGAACCTGTCTGCCAGAATGTTGGTGATATCAGTCGGTTCAGTGTATTTTGTGCCATTCTGCACTAGCTCTGAGCAGATCTGAGCATTGCCACTTAGATTTTTGACATAGCTAAAGAATGCCTTGTGGTTATCTTTGGAGTCCTTGGCAATTTTTCTTTTGAAGCTAGCCTTGGATGATTTTATGAGAGATCATAGTTTTTTGCTGATATTGATCAGGGATGTCTTCCCTTCTTGGGATTTTACTTTTTTCTGTACTAGTTTCCTCCTTCTATTGTATAGCTTGTTTATGGCAGGGGTCCACCAAACCGGTTTACTTTTCTTGGAGGAGTGAGTCTTGTATTTGCTTGGGATAGCATGATCCATGCATTCTTGTAGGTGCCCGTAGAATGCATTAGTAAATGATTTTGCAGCTTGGACAGCGTTATCCTTTAGCATGGGGGCTTAGAAAGTTTCCACCTCAGTCTTACATAACGTGAAGTTTGCTTTTGAAAAGTTTTTCACTGTGGTTTCCTTGACTGGGGGTGGGGGCTTAATGTGTATATCCAGAGTGATTTGTTTATGGTCAGATCTAACCAGCAAGGGGTTGACCTCCGGTGTGGAACACCGATCGCCCATGTTGGTGATGACCAGGTCCAATATGTTGTCACCTCTGGTGGGAGTGCTGACTAGTTGATCCAGGGCATTTGAGTTTATAAATTCTAGGAAATGTTGGGCAAGGAAGTTAGTACTTGAGTAGTTCTCCCAGTTAATGTGTGGGTAATTGATATCACTCAATATTAGGGTGTTTGGTAGGACCTTTATATTTCCCAGTGTTTCCAGAAATGCGGAATGGGGGTCCTGGGACATGGTGGGTGATCTGTAGTAAGCCACAATTTGAATTGCAGTTTTGCCCATTGTTAGTTGCACATGGATGATCTCTGAAGCATTGTGCTGTGCCACAAACCTGGAGGTGTGGGTATCCTTGATAAATATGGATACGCCCCTGCCTTTTGTATTTTGGTCCAGGTTCTGTGGCCGAAATGTATGGTATGAGTTGTAGCCTGGTAGTGCTGGGGTACTCTCTGGAACCTTAAACCCAGTTTCTGTTACTGCACATATATCGATTTTCTCCATACTGAGGAGTGTCTCGAGTGCGAGCATTTTGAGGTTTAGACTTCTGGCATTGAGTAGCATTACCCTCAGTTATTTGTTACTTGTGCTACTGTTATTTATGGCAGTGGGTTTGTCTTTTGAGCCTTGCCTAAACAAGACACTATGGGGTTGGCAAGAGCCTTGGCCAGTATTCTAAAGCCTAAGGGTGGCAGGTGCAAGCCGTCTCTAGTGAAGCAGCGTGGCTTGTCAAGCATTTCATCCCTGACAGACAGACACTGAATCCCCTTTGAATGACACCAGAAACTTAGCCAATTGTTGAAATTGATAATTTTTTCTTTATACTGCGGTATCATTCTTGGTGAGGGCAGGATGCTACTCAGGGTTAGGGTCATACCAGCCTGGGCTATGTGATCAGAGAGTTCTTCCATGTCTCTTTTCATGTAGTCCAAGGAGGTATGGCTCATGTCATTCAAACCAACATGGGCAATTACAGAGTCATATTTGTACTTGCTTTGGAGTGACCTGAGTGCTTGTGTTATGCGGTGGATCCTGGCACGCAACAGGAAGCTAACAGTATTACTCACAGGAGCACACCTACCAAGCAGGTAATACACATTATGGTGGTATCATTCCACTATATTACTGACAGAAGCACACCTACCAAGCAGATAGCATGTCTTATGGTGCTACCATTCCACTATATTACTCACAGGAGTACACATACCAAGCAGGTAACAAATTTTATGGTGCTATCATTCCACCATATTACTGACAGGAGCACACCTACCAAGCAGGTAACACACCTTATGGTGCTATCATTCCACTATATTACTGACAGGAGCATACCTACAAAGCAGTTAGCACACTTTATGGTGCTACTTTCCACTATATTACTGACAGGAGCACATCTACCAAGCATGTAACACACCTTATGGTGCTATCATTCCACTATATTACTCACAGGAGCATACCTACCAAGCAGGTAACACATCTTATGGTGCTATCATTCCACTATATTACTCACAGGAGCACACCTACCAAGCAGGTGACACACCTTATGGTGCTATCATTCCACTATATTACTCACAGGAGTACATCTACCAAGCAGGTAACACACCTTATGGTGCTATCATTCCACTATATTACTCACAGGAGCATACCTATCAAGCAGGTAACAAACCTTATGGTGCTACCATTCCACTATATTACTCATAGGAGTACACCTAGCAAGCAGGTTACACATCTTATGGTGCTCTCATTCCACTATATTACCTACAGAAGTACACCTGCCAAGCAGGTAACACTCCTTATGGTGCTATCATTCTTCTATATCTCTCACAGGTGCATTCCTACCAAGCAGTAAAAGCACCTTTGAATTCCATCCAACCAGTAACTTACTTACAGAAGCACACCTACTAAGCTGTCTATGCACCTATATATATTGATATGCAAGGAGTAATGCCTGATAGAGTGGGTGGTTAGAAGTTATTGGGGAAATAACCCCTGCCCATGGATGCTGTGAGACCCAACACCTCATTTTTTTTATATTTTTGATGTAAAAATGGTGACTGTTCCTTTCACTCCATGCTTCACAGCAGCTTTATATGCTGCCACGAAAGGGAAGACATATCTTTTACTGGGCTTTAACTCAAACAATAATGCCCAACATGGTGTGCGTTATTGTGGAAATAATGCCTGCCCAGGGGTGTTCTGAGGCCCAGCACCACAGCCTGGAGGGCATTATTGTGCTTAGAGAATGGACTGTCTATAAAATTATGTTCCATTTATTTATTTATTTTTGTATTACTATATTATTTATTTATATATATTTTTGATGTAAAATGGTTTCTCTGCTTAATGTTTCTAACTTGCTACAGTGTATGTAATTGGTGTTGGAAAAAGCATTTTACATGCAAAATGTATCTTTTAAAAATATCCAGTTCTTTACTTTATTTTTTTACTACATTACTCCTAAAATGCTTGGTGTGATGCCAGTCATTGGGGATGGAAGTCACTGGATAATGACTTACATTTGAGTTCAGACTTGATTTCCTTCAGAAAAAATGCATGATAACACAAATCCTGTCATTTAAGCAACTTTGTAATTTTATAACATCAATAATTAAAATCTGTTGCTATTTTTGAGCCTTTGTTCCCCCTTTATTTTAAGCTTTATCCAGATTTGTTCAGCTAAGGTCGAGAGGTATGCAAATCTCTTTACTGCTGCTGACAGTGGTTGATCATTTCATTGGTCCTTTTCAATCTTTTTAAAGTTTTTTTTTTTTTTCAGATTTATAGCTTCTTGTATTTTAGCCCTGCATTTGAGCAGGTTTCTTTGTTTGTGCATCTTGCAGCACTGTGCACTGCCATGTAATTGTGCTCCAAATCCAGACAGTTAAATTCAACATTTTTTTCCTAAAACCCAGGCAGAACTATCCATCCACTGAGCTCTTCTGTGATTGATTCTGAAAAGCCAACCCTAGTGACAACAGTCTTCAAGCTAGCATTATGGGCAGTTGGACTACCTTTGTGTCTCCTGCCAACCCTGTTGACTTGAGTCTCTTGAGGCAGTGTAGCAATTACCTCATGTACACCAACAACCCTCTACTAATAACTCACTATAGTACAGAGTGCAAGAGACATATTTACACCAAGAATCTAGAATTCGTGCTCTCTTTCACTCAAAACAGTAACATTGAAGAGGTTGTCAACTCATCCACCACTACTCATGCACATACTACACATCAAACACAAAAATCTACTACATAAGCGATGGTTCCCTCGAAGAAATTGCTGAAACACCATAGACCTCCAAAACACAAGACTGCTACATCTAACACAGTCCCCATAGCACACATGACACATAGTGACACCAGTGTCTCACCCATCAAGCCCGTAAGGTGTGACACTCAAAAAACAAATTTTCTTGTCATTGGAGACTCGGTAGTGAGACAGACGGATGTCCCACATACCAGGCTGGACAAAAAGAAAATCACAGTCAGCTGCCTGTCCGGTGCTAAGATTTGTCAGATCACGCATGCACTCAAGTCTCTCAGCAGGAAGTACCATTATGACTCTGTCATAGTTCATGTTGTTGTGAATGACCTGCGATGTACCTTACTGGACTATATGAAGGGCGACACGGTTGAGCTCTCTGAGTATGTGTCCCAGGCAGGTATGTCCCTAGCCTTAAGCAGCATATTACCCTCATCTAGAATGATGCCACAGTATAAACAAGAAATTATTGATTTGAATAATTGGCTTAGTTTTTGGTATCATTAAAAGGGGATCCAGTTCCTATCAGCCTGGGAAGCCGTGGTCGACAAACTTTGCTGCTTTGCCAGAGACAGTTTGCACCTGACGCCTCTAGACTTTCGGCTGCTGGCAAAGGTTTGCACATTCCCCATAGTGCCTTTTTAGGCAAGGTCTCAAAAACAACATTACTGATGTGAAATAAACCAGAACAAAATAAAGGTCATCCTGCTAAAATAGAAGCTTAAACCTAAAATGCACTCTCTGGAAGCACTTCTATTACTGGAAAATGTAGATGTCTGTGCAGTCACAGTCACAGAAACCTGGTTTAAGGCCTCAGAGAGTACCTTAGCCTTGCAAGCGTACAATGCCTTCCACACCTTTAGACCTCAAAATGAATGTTTGAAAACCAAAGAAGGAGGTATTTTATTGTATATTACAGATAAATTCACATCCTGTCTAGTTAGACTTGACAACTCCATGGAGTAACTTCAAGTCCAGGTTATGGTGGATAAGACCCCCATTCAATTCAGAGACAATTATAGATCCCCCTGCATGGATCATGATGCTTGCAAACCCTACTTGACCAAAGTGAAGACAATCCAAATTTACTGAACACACTGGTTAAGTGGAATTTCAATTATCACACTATCGAATGGGAAACCTATGCTAGCCCTACCTCACTAGTACAAATGTGCCTTGACTTTGTTAATTCAAATGCCCTAGAACAATTGTCCACACCTTGGCAAGAGAAACAAACATTCTAGATGTGGTCCTCACCAACATGTCAAACAGATGCACTGCCACAACTGTCGGACCCCCATTAGTTAAAACGGACCACAAATCAGTCACCTTCGAGCTGGTACTAACACCAGAACTCACAAAGGGTGAAATCAAACTAACCATCTTCACCAAGGCAAACTATACCCTCCTAGGTGAAGGTATAAATGCATTCCAACCCTCACCCCAAGCTGGAAGTGGTAACTACGCCGAAGCTTACACTAAAGCCTTGTACAATCACTTGCATAAGCATATGAACTCGGCTGTACTAGAAAGAATCAAAGCCAGAGCCCCAAGTAAAACAAGCTCCCATGGTGGACATCCAGCATCAACAAACTTTATAGTAAATGCAAACAGTTGCTGTCCAAGAAAACAAAGGCAAGGCCCCAAGAATGGAAAAGCACCATCCTCAGCCTCAAGATGAAAATAAGACAACTTGTCAAATCCTCCAAGGGCTTCTTTAAGAGAAACTTAGTAAGTATAGCCAAAAATAACCACAAGACCTTTTACAGCTACGTACATAACCTAAAAGGCAGTACCCAAGCAAGTGAAGAACTAGTGGTCAATGGTATCACACACTGACCACACAGAGATAGAAAACCTGCTTGCGGATAGTTTTGGTGAAAATTTCACTCTCTTATTCCCTCCTAACTTATCACAAACCTTCTCCAAATCCCCCTTTACCTACATATCTGAAGAGCAGTCCTCAAAGCCTTGTCCAAGGCAAAAAACACAGCCTCTGTGGGACTAAACGACATACAAGGCTGTCTTCTAAACTGGCTAAAACATGAACTAGCATCACCACTAGTACCCTTTTCAGTCATAGCCTAACCATAGGCTTTGTTCCTGTGGAATGGAGAACAGCAACAGTTATTCCCCTCCACAAAGATGGCCTAGGAACAGACCCAGGGAATTACAGACCAATAAGCCTGAAAAGTCTCATCTGTAAGGCCAAGGAATGTATTATTATGTACCTCATAAATAAGGATAGAATTGACCTCTAAACCCTAGATCCTACCCAGTTTGCCCTTGTCAAGGGCAGATCCTACCTATTAAATCTGGTGGATTTCTTTAAAAATGGCAAGTATGTTCCTAGCATTAAGCAGCATTTTACCTTTGTCTAGGATGATACCTCAATACAAACAAAAAATGATTAACTTCAACAATTGGGTTGGTTCTGGTGTCCTTCAGAGGGGATCTAGTACCTGTCTGCCTGGGATTACATGGTCAGCAGACCTCGATGCTTTGCCAGAGATGGTCCTCATCTGTCAACCCTGGGATTTTGGTTACTGGCTAAGGCTCTAGCCAACCCCATAGTGCCTTTTTAGGCAATGTCACAAGAGCATAATTTGCAACATAGAAATACCCTGTAAAAATAGCCTCAAGGTTATGCTGCTAAACACTAGGAGTCTAAACCAAAAACTGCACTCACTGGAAGCAGTCCTCACCCTGGAAGATGCTGACATTTGTGCAGTCACTGAGAACTGGTTTAAGGCTGTGGAGAGCACCCCAGCTATACCAGGTTACATTTCCTGCCACATGTTCAGACCACAAATTGAAGGCATGAGAACTAAAGGAGGTGGTGTATCAATATTCATTAAAGATAAATACACCTTTAGATTGTTTAAACAGCACATTTCCCTTGAATTACTTCAGGTTAAATTGACTGTAGGTAAGACCCCTCTTCAGGTCATTGTCAGCTATAGGACCCCCTCCATGAATCAGGGCATCCACTCAGTCTACTTGGATCTACTTGACTTAATCAAGATATAACCAAACACCCTGGTTTTGGGTGACTTTAATTACCCATCCATAGACTGGGTAAATTATACATGTTCTAACTTACTTGCCCAAAGGTTCTTGGACTTTGTTTACTCCAGTGCCCTAGAACAGCTGGGTGACACACCCACAAGGGGGTCAAACATCCTGGACCTGGTGTTCACCAACATGGGGGACTGCTGCACCACCCCCAGCGTGTGGCCATCCCTGTTGAGATCTGACCACAAATCAGTCTCGCTAGAAATAACTATAACACAAAATCCTCCATTAGCAACAACTAGGCTAAAAACTTCTCCAGTGCCAATTACAACCTCTTATGTGACAGCATAAATAGCTTCATATTCCCCTCTCCACATAATGGAACAGACACCTATGCTGAGTTATACACTAATGCTTTATACAAGCATCTGTACAATTGCATTGACTCTGCCATATCTGATAGAACCAAAGTAAGATCTTCAAAGAAAACCATACCTGCCTGGTGGACAACTCCTATTAATAGGCTATACAATAGGAGAAAGAAATTGCTAAGAGCAGGAAGGAACAGTCTCAAAACTGGAAATACTCCCTTCTCAACTTAAACAAGCAAATAAGACTCCTAATGAAGACAACCAAAGCTAATTACGAATCAAAATTAGCTTCCCTAACTAAGGATAACCACAAGACATTCTTTATTTACATCCGTAACCTCAAAGATAAGGTCCATATTTGTGTTGAATTCTTAGTTATAGTACTACATGTAAGAAACCTATGGATATAGCAAACCTGGTGGCTGACAGGTTCAGTGAAAATTTTACTCCCCTGTCCCCACCACATATACCCCAAAGCATCCCTAACACCTGTCCCCCCCACCTAGTATCTCCAAGGAGCAGGTCTAAAATGCCCTCTCCAAGGCCAAAAACACAGCCTCTATGGGACCAGACAACATCTCGGGCTGTGTTCTACATGAGTTAAAACAGTAATTAGCATTATCATTGAGCAAGATTTTAATCACAGCCTAAGTACTGGCTTCATCCCAGCACAATGGAAAACAGCAATCATCATCCCTTTGCACAAAGGGGATGTATCCATGGACCCTGGGAACTATAGACCCATTAGCCTGACCAGCCTTACCTGTAAGTCCATAGAATTAATCGTCATGGACTTTATTAACAAAGCTATAGCAAATCTCCAAATGTGCAACCCCACCCAGTCTGTCTTTATCAAGGGCAGATCATGCCTGTTAAACTTTGTGGACTTCTTTGAGACAGTCACCGAACCCATATACGAGGGCAAATCTGTGCATATAGCCTACTTAGACTTAGCCAAGGCATTTGACACAATCCCTCACTCAGGCATCATTGATAAACTCACCCAGCTGGGTATCAACCTATATATTGTCAGGTGGGGTGCAAACTGGCTTACTGATAGAACTCATACAGTCAAAATAGGGGGATCTACCTCCTCCAGCAGACCTGTAATCAATAGTGTTCTACAGAGATTGGTTCTGTGACCCCTACTGTTCAGAATTTACTTCTCCGAAGTACAGGCTAAAAGTATAGGACTCTGGCTGACAAAGTTTGCTGATGACTGAAAACTGAAAGCACTCATTGAAACCCCTAATTATACCAACATCCTCCAAGAAGGTCTTACACTCATTGAAACCCCTAATTATACCAACATCCTCCAAGAAGGTCTTACACAGACTAATGACTGGTGCCAAAGTCATGGTCTTAAACTTTAACACAAAAAAATGCATTATCATCCTCTTTGGCAAGGGTGATGTTCATGCAAACTACCACATCAATAGCAATACCCTAAGCACACAATCAGTGGTGTGAGATCTGGGCACACAGGTGGACAGCAACCTTAACTTCGATCACCATGTCTCCATAGTGGTAAGAAGGGCATTTTATATTGCTCATCTCATATGTAAGGGCATTGCCTCCAGAAAAAAAGAGGTTATAACCTCCCTGTTCTCTTCCTTCATCAGGCCAATAATAGAGTATAATGCTCACTTTGTTATGTTCCTTTCCAAACACCTGCAGCAATTGGAGGGAACACAAAGGTTGTCAATTTATCTGTCTATTTATTTGTTTCACTGAATATTGTGGTCTCTCTGTCTCTCTGCAGTAAGTAGGGGATATAGTTTTCACTTCACTGATATTCAGTGTTAAACTCTTAGCCTAGAGGGTTTCTCTGTGCTTATAAGTGTTAGTCACTTATCTCTGAATTTATTTCTGCTGAATATCTTGAGCTGTTTGGCTGGCTGCTATATACCTACATCAACTGTATTGCAAGCTGAGATAAGTACAAACAAACAAACTTGACTTATGCAGACAGACTGAAATCATTGTCACTTTACTCTGTCTCATACAGACTGCTCAGAGGCAACTTGTGCCTTGTATATAGAGCAATATCTGACCCAGCTTTAATGGAAATGCTGCACAATGGTGAGTCAAATGGCACATGGGTCACTTGCTCAAAGGACCTTAACCTGATATGTGACATCAGCAGAACTTGCTGGAGAGACTGATTTGTCTCACAGAGGTTACCCCACCTTTGGAACAAGCTTCCTATTCATGTTAAACAAAGCCCCTCATTGGCCCTATTTAAGTGTAATTTAAATGACTGGATGGGTAACCAGAAATTCACTGCAGGGGTTCCACCTGTGTCCCTCTTGGACAGGGGCAATAGGTGCTGATTATAGTGTCTGCTTGAACCAGACACCCTTGGGAACACTGTTGAACTTGCCTAGGTTTATAAGGACCCTGGGGCTGCTAGTCTGGTAACTTCCTATGATCCTATATGACCAGGGACATTGACGAGGGCATATCTGTGCACACAGCATACCTTGACTTGGCTTTCAACATAATCCCACATTTAGGCATTACCGATAAACTTAGCAAACTGAATGTAATCCCCTTCATTGTAAGATGGGTTGCCAACTGGCTCACAAACTGGACACACATTATCAAAGCGGGTGACTCCTTATCAACCAGCAGACCTGTTACCAGCAGGGTGCCACAGGGGTCAATGCTGGACCCCCTACTGTTTGGTATATACTTCTTAGAAGTTCAATTCAAAACTAAGGGGCTGACCAAGTTTGCAGATGACTGCAAATTAGGTACAGTCATTGAATCCCCAAATAATATTAGTATACTCCAGGAGGGTCTCACACAAACCAACAAGTACCCATGAAGTGGTAAGGGGCCTGGAAGGGCACATTGACTGTGACCTTAACTTTGTCGAGCATAAAGCTTTCTACATAGCAACTTGATTAGTAAAGGCATCAATCTGAGAGCAAAGGAGGTTATAACCCCTCTATATTCAGCAATTATCCAGGCCATAACTTAGTATAATGCCTTGTCTGGCATGTACCGTACAAAGCACCTGCAGCAATTGGAGAGACCGCAGAAGATTCTAACAGAGAAGATCAAGGGGCTCTAGCATGTGCCTTACGCAGACTGGCTAAAGTCCCTGCCACTATATTCCATATTGTATAGACTTCTTAGTGGAGATTTATGCCTGGCCTACAGAGCAATACAAGACCAAACCTAATGAACTTGCTGCATATTTGTAAATCAAACAGGACTAGGTCTACATATTCCAGAGACATAAATATGGCCTGCAACTTAAATAGGACATGCTGGAGGGACAGATTTATCTCCTAGTGACTAATGCATCTTTGGAACAGGCTACCAACTCATGTGAACCAGAGCACCTCTATGACACTGTTCTAGAGGAACCTGGATGAGTGGATGGGGCACTGTAAATTCATAGAGGGGATAGCACCCACAACTCTCCTGGACATGGGAAGTCATTACTAAATGTAATCTTGGGTATTAACTAGCATTTCTAAGGTATTACATTGGGATGAAACAGCTAGGATTAAAAGGATCTCCGGGTCAATAGCCAGTAATCTCCTATGATCCTATGATCTCACTCACTCACTCACTCACGCACTCACGCACTCACTCACTCACTCACTCACTCACTCACTCACTCACTCACTCACTCACTCACTCACTCACTCACTCACTCACTCACTCACACTTGTACTTCACAAAATGAATGCTAACATAAATCCTCTTAGTGAAGTAACACTGTAATTTTACAAAAGCAATATTTAAAATCTGTTCCTATTTTGAGCCTTTGTACACCCTTTATTTTAGGCTTTATTCATATATTGTAAACTAAGAGGTTGAGATGTATTCAAACCTACTGCTCGATCGCTTTCACTCTTCAGACTCTGTCACTCTCCCTTTGTCTCTCACACACACACAAACACACACACACACACACACACACACACACACACACACACACGTGCACACACACACACACACACACACACAAACACACACACACTCTTCTACTTTCATGCATCCAAACATGCATTCAGTCACACACTCAGACAGAAACATATACACACACTTCTGCTTTCATGCACACATTCAATCACACACGCAGACATAAACATAAACACACAAACACACTATTATCTGTTTCATTTATTTTTTACACTCACTAAACAGCAAATGTGCTGCTTAATGAATGCAAAACAATAGCTTGATCGATCTGTCTCACTGTCACGCACACATACACTATCATATACAGACATAAACACAGACACACAATTTTTTTTATTTTAAAATTCTTATTTTTACACTCACTAAACAGCAACAGTACTGTTTAGTGAGTGGAAAATAATGGCGGCCATTAGGTTACTTTCAGTCTGAGCTCCACAACAGTTTGATATGCTGCCATGAGGCAGCAAACTTCTTTTTCAGCAGATGTTATCTGTAGATTAACACACTGCTGGTGATCATTTGTTCTCCAGTCAGGATGTCATTTACAGGTCACCCATTCTCTAATTATACATTAACACCCTGATGGAGTACAGTCATTATCAAATAGAATGGACAATGTACAATTAGCCCATTATCTAAATATATATGTGTGTGTGTGTGCATAAGATAGATGCAGATATATATAGACATCTCTCTCGCTCGCTCTCTCTCTCTCTCTCTATATATATATATATATATATATATATATATATATATATATATATATATATATAAATATAGATATATATAATATACACAAATACACACGCACACACATACATATATATATGTGGGCTTAGTTTTCTTTCATGTATGTTTATTTCCATATTGGCCAAGTGGTTCCTTTCACAGGGAAAGGATTTCAGCAGTCCGTGGTTTTAGTTAATTGAAGATTCAGAGATTTCATCTCGAGTAAGTAACATTCGATGTAACGTAATTTCATTAAATGAAAGTAGACCCATTTATTTATTTATTTTATTTTACATTTGTTGACCGGGAAAATCCGACTGGATACATGTCCATTTTCAGCGGAGGCCCGGGGAGAAAAGCTCCACATTTAACAGTTGGTACATTGTTACATAGATAAAACTGATATTAAATTAAACAACAATAATAGAATTATAAAAAAAGAGAAGCCAGTGATACAAGCATTAATAGTTACATTCATAAGTACATGATAAAACAAGGGTAATTGGACACAGAACAGATATGTGATTTGAAGAAAAAAAAAAAAGATAATACCAGTCAAGGTGGTTCAGAGGGAAGAGAAATACAAGGGGAAAAAGAGGAAAAGAAAGAAGCTGACATGGTAAATTCCATGGGAATTCCTTTAAGAGTAGAGAGGTGAGAGATGTGAGTT
>NC_056741.1:32769890-32807542 GCF_019279795.1 Protopterus annectens
AAAATCACAAATTTTATGAGTGGCGGCAGCAACATTTTCATGCTGATCCAATCCCATCCACCAAATGATGTAATGATGTTTTAGTGCAATGTTACTATTGTGCCCCTAGAAAAGTAACCAATCAGATCTCTTCAATTATCTCAGAAATTGTACTACTTGTACCCTAATTTGGACATAATTTTTCATTTATCATATTTGCTAGACTCTAATGTCATAAAAAGTGCTGCTTTTTCAAGTAAAGATGGAACAACTGGAACAGTTGGGGCAATGTCGATGTTCCATATTATTATTATTCTTTGATTTATTTATTTATTTATTTATTTATTTATTTATTTTATTTTACATTTGATAACTGGGAAAGTCTGTCTGGACTAGCAGTCCTTTTTCAGTGGAGGCCTGGGGAGAAAACATCTACATTTATGTACAGCATTAGAACAGACATTAACACAGAATTTTTTTTTCAGTCGTAACAATTTTTATTTTACATTTGATAACCAGGAAAGTCCATCTGGACTAGCAATTGTTGCTATTTTTAACTCAAGTCATTAGATGTTTTAAGCAGAAAAAGACATTTAAACTAACTTCGACATGTATTTTTTCTCAAAATTTCCACACTGGAACCTATGCCATTACAACTAGCACTCAGCTTGTAGATGAAAATGCAGAGACATCTGGCTACTGCCTGTGATATGTGGGCTTAGTTTCATCACTAAAAAGCTCAGGTATTTAACCCAAAATAATAGAGAAGAAATGCAGAATGGAGATAAAAGAACAAATTACTGTGATAAAATTGTTTAAATTAGCAAAATTGAAAAAGGTGTATATTTTGAAGATACAGACATTTGACTGTTATAAGAAAGATAAAGAAATCAGGTAAAAGGGAAATCTTTTTGCTCAGGAATGTATGTGTTCTTTCCTGACATGCTAAGAGGCAAACCTCACCATTCTGCAGCTGATGTGACTGATGCTGTGAAAATATTCAATTCAGCTTAATGTCCTAGAAGAGGATTTAGGTAATTGGAAATGGAATAAGGCACTGCAAATGCTGTTAGACTGTTAACGGATATGAATATGAAGGTGGTGACAGACCCCACATAAATGTATTACATGCAACTAAGTGCTGGAAAATGACTGTTATGGCCCATGTTAACAGCAAGTGGTGTGAAAGTGCTGACTGCGGCTTTCTATTCAGGCTTTCAGAGTATCCAGAAATGAAGCACATTAACAGAGAAGCTGAAGAGAGCAAATTGCTGTAAAGGAAATGTTATTAGGTTTGGCTAAAAATAGCAAATTAAAATGCATGTAATCCATGCAGTGCATAGGGAACCACACATTCAAAATGAAGCTAGCTGTTAAAATATTCTTCTGAAAAAACTCTTTGGTACTTTAGTAGGGGATAGTTCTGCTCTTCTGATATATAATCCAGTAGCAGAGACCCCCCCTCCCACCATCATGTTGTGAACTAGTAATTTATTTATTTATTTATTTATCATTTGTTGACCGGGAAAGTCCGACTAGGTTCCACAGAGCCTGTTTTCAGCGGAGGCCCGGGGAGAAATGCTCCAGATGCATGTCTTTGGAATGTGGGAGGAAACCGGAGTACCCGGAGGAAACCCATGCAAACTCCACACAGAAGGCACCCCAGCCGAGAATCGAACCAGAGAACCTCTTGCTGTGAGGTGACAATGTTAACCACTGCACCACTGTGCCGCCCAATAGTAATGATCTGCATTCTGGTGTCCCGGGTTCAAATTCCTCATTAACTACTTGCCAAATCTGACTCTAAACAAGTCATGTCATTAAACCCATCTTCTTAGATCAGCCCTGAAAAATGACACTTTTTTGTCACATGGGCCTCTTCATTTAACAAGTGGATAAAATACATACAAGGCATCCTGTGAATTCTACTGAAAAATAAATACTTTTATAACCTTCTTTGCACTTTCAAACTGTTTACAATTGTTTTGCTGCCAACATTAAACTGTTTTTATTGTTTGTGACTGTGTTTTCTGCACTGCCTATTTATAGTACTTTAACAATATATAGCATGGGCTATATTCAGGCTTGCTGAATTTAGACTGTTTGCCATTTTCTGAGCACTAAAGCCAGCCATTTTACATTAAAAGGGCCCTCTTGCACCCTTGTGGCAGAAGACTGTGTAGTCAAGGACCCATCTGAGTTGGGGATTGTTGGAACAAGGCTCAGTTTTGGGTTTTCCTACAGGTTGGATTGTATGAATACTATTTTACTTAGCTGATAGTTAAACACAGAGTTTGTGCATAGCTGTGCACCATGCAACAGGGGTTAGCACTACCACGTATAGATGCAGACATTTAACAAGTCAAATTTCCCTAGATAACTGCTTGGGAACCCTCCTAAACTTCCCTGCTTCTTGGCGTGCATTGAGCACTGCTGCCCAGAGAGCAACCCAGCTGCTCTTTTTGAGGATCTGGCACAGGTTTCTACCCCTAAACCTCCCACAGATTAGCTGATTTTACTAGTTCTACAACACAACTTAGTCCATCTAGCCCACCCTCCACCACTTATTACAGAATACACCTAGCATAATGGAAGGTCATGTTCCCACCATTTCTCCAGCCAGCCTGATTGACATGGGCATCCTGAAACAATGCAACAATTGCCTCATGTATACAGGCACCCTACTACTCCTAATACATGCAAACTCTATATGTGAGCAATATATTTATACTATGAATCTGGAATCAATGCTCTCCCTCACGTAACAACAAACCAAATACCAAGCAGGTTGTCAGCACCCACACTCCACCTCCCACACATACCAAGCACACAACACATAAACTCACATATGTGGAGGTACTCGCTAGAACTATACCAAAAGAGCAAAAACCTTCCAAGAGCAAACCTTCTGCACATAATACGGTCCCAACAGCACCCACTGCACATAATAGCACATGCATCAGTGTCTCACCCAATAAGCCCCTAAGGCAAAACATATTTAAACCAAACGTATTGGTCATAGGTGACTCCATAATGAGACACACAGATGTCCCCCTCACTTGGCTGGACAAGGAGAAGGTCATGGTCAGCTGCCTGCCTGGTGCCACGATCCACCAACTCACACAGGCACTCAAGTCTCTCATCAACAAGTACTGCTATGACTCTGTCATAGTCTATGTTGGTGTGAATGACTTGAGATGTACCTCACTGGACTATATGAACAGAGACATGATTGAGTCCCAGGCAGGTATATCCCTAACCCTTAGCAGCATTCTTCCCTCACTCAGGATGATGCCACAATACAAACAAAAATGATTGGCTTCAAAAATTGGCTTAGTTTCTGGTGTCAGTCCGGGGGGATCCAGTATCTGACAGCCTGAGATGATATGGTTGACAGACCACACTGCTTTGCCAGAGATGGTCTTCACATGTCACCTTTAGGCTTTAAGTTGCTGGCAAAGGTACTTGCCACCTTCATAGTGCCTTTTTAGGCAATGTCTTAAGTACAAAATTCCTGATATAAAAGTATCCTTCAGAAACAAACTCAGGGTTATGCTGCTTAATGCTAGGAGTCTAAATCAGAAACTGCACACACGTGAAGCACTTCTCACCCTGGAACATGCTGATGTCTGCGCAGTCACAGAGACATGTACCCTGGCCATGGAGGGCTACAATGTCTTCCACATGTTCAGACCACACAATGTACATGAAAAAAACCAAGGGAGGAGAAGTATCCATCTTCATTAAAGACATGTACACCTCTAGACTGGTTAAACAGTATGACTCCCTAGAGTTACTCCAAGTCCAACTAACTGTAGGAAAGCCCCCCCACCACAAAATTGTTAGCTATAGGTCCCTCACCATGAACCACACAAACCACACAGCCTACCTGGACTTACTTGAGTCACTCTTAGTACAACCAAATACCCTGGTCATGGGTGACATTAACTATCCTTCCATCGATTGGGTAACATATGTGAGTATAAATGCTCTCGCTCAAAGGTTCCTGGATTTTGTAACAAAAATGCTCTGGAGTAGATAGCAGTACCCACACAAGAGGATCTAAACGTGCTCACAAACATGGGGGATTGCTGCACCAGCCCATATGTGGGGCCTTCTATGGTAAAGTCCAATCACAAATCAGTCTCGTTCAAAGTAATGATCGCACCAGACCCACCCTCAGGAGCAAAAAGGTTAAAACATTTCTCCAAAGCAAACCATAGCCTAATTCCAGGCCCCCTGCCAACACTGACAGCAATGACCCCTCTACTGAAGTGTACACAAATGTCCTGTATAAACCCCTATATAAATGTATAGACTCAGCCGTATCAGAACAGATTAAATCAAGATCCTCATGAAAAAATAAGCCACCCTGGTGGACATCCAGCATAAATAGGTTATACAATAAGAAAAAGAAACTGCTGTCAAAAAAAAAAAACAAAACAAAAGGGAATACTCCCAGCAAAGGAAGAACTCCTTCCAAAGCATAAACAAGCAGATTAAACATCTTGTAAAGTCCTCTAAAGCTAATTACAAAACTACATTAGCATCCCTAACTAAAGTAAATCACAAAGCATTCTTTAGCTAAATCTGAAATCTAAAAGGGCAGGCCCAGCTTTGTGCTGAACCAGCTGCAGACAGTACCACTTATACTGACTCTGAGGACATTGCTAAACTCCCAGCAAAACTAACTTTGGGTGGCATGATGCCAGGGAATCTTCTTGGGCTAGGCTTATATAGGCTCCAGGGCCATTGGCCTAGTACACACCTATGAACCTATGAAAATATTTGGCAAAAATGTCACCCTCCTGCCCCCACCAATCATACAGCATAACATACCTGTCACCAGTCCTCTGCCTAGTATCTCCAGAGACCAAGTAATAGCTGCACTCTGTAAGGCAAAATCAAAGCCTCTGTGGGACTGGACAACATCCCAGGCTGAGTATTAAATGGTCTAAAACAGGAGTTGACAAAACCACTGAGCATGCTCTTCAGTCTCGATCTACACACTGGCTTTGTCCCAGCTGAGTGGAAAACAGCAACTATAATCCCCTTGCACAAAGGGAGTCCTTCAACTGACCCTGGGAACTATAGACACATAAGTCTAACCAGCCTTATCGGCAAGGCCATGTAGAGAATCATTACGGATCTTATCAGCAAAGATATAAGTGACCTTCAAACTCTTGACCTGATTCAGTTAGCTAAGGACAGATCTTGCCTGCTAAACCTGGTGGACTTCTTTGAAAATGTCACCAAGGCCCTTGATGAAAGCAAAACAGTTCACATGCCTATCCTGACCTAGCCAAGGCTTTTGACACAATCTCTTACTCGGGTATCATTGAGAAACTCACCTAGCTGCAGATTAACCCTTACATCACTAGACGGGTTGCCAATTGGCTCACAAACAGAACACATACAGTCAAAATTGGGGGTGCCAACTCTACTAGCAGACCTGTTACATGTGCTGTTCCACAGTGATCTGTGCTAGGCCCCCTACTGTTTGGTATATGTTTTTCAGAAGTCCAGGTGAAAATAGATGGCCTATGGCTTACCAAGTTTGCTGATGACTGCAAACTGGGAGCAATCATCGAATCCCCAAAGATGTCAACATACTACAAAATGGGCTTACACAGACAAATGATTAGTGTCAAAACCATGGACTTAAACTAATTGCAAAAAAATGCATTATCATCCCCTTCAGCAAAGGAGAATCCCCTGCTAGTTACAGCATTAATAATATTCCCTAAATTCAAACTCAGTGGTAAGAGTTTTAGGAATGCAAGTTGATAGCAGCCTTAATTTTGATCATCAGGTGTCCACGGTAGTAAGGAAGGCCTTCTACTTTGCACACACCTTATAAGCAACAGTATTGCATAAAAAGCCAAGGAGGTTTTAAATCCCCTGTACTCGGCTCTGATCAGACCAATAATAGAGTACAATGCTCCCTTCTGTATGCACCTCACCAGGCATCTGCAGCAACTGGAGAGACCTCAGATGTTTCTCACCAAGATAATTCATGCCCTTCAACACATGATCTACATGGACAGACTGAAGGCCCTATCATTTTACTCAGTATCGTATGAACTGCTTAGATGTGACTTTACTTGGTATCGTATGAACTGCTTAGAGGTGAATTGTGCCTGGAATACAGAGCAGTCTCAGACTCTGCCTTGATGAAGCTGCTGAACATCCAAAAATCCAATGGGACAAGATTCACTCACTCTAGGGTTCTTAACCTAGCCTGTGATATTAACAGAACATGCTGCAGAGACAGATATGTCTCCCAGAGGTTGCCACTCCTGTGGAACAAACTCCCAGTTCATGTAAAACAGAGTTCCTCAATGACCCTATTTAAGTATAACCTGCATGTTTGAGTGGGAAACCATTAATTTACACCGGGGGTTTCACCTATATCCCTCTTAGACAGGAGCAGCCGGTGCTGATCATAGATTCACCCACAAACATAGACTATCTATCTTGGTCCATAAGGGAAGAAGGGTATAACATGGCTAGGCTTGTAGAGGTCTTAGGGCAAATAGCCTAGTAACTTCCTATGATTCTATGTGTACAGGTTCTCACAAAGTTAAGTAGAAAATTATTTGCAAAAAATTTTCCAGAAGTGCTTTATATATGTAACAGTGACTGTTAGTTCTTCCACAGACACATCTTCAATTGAAAATCCATCATATTTGCACAAATTATCCTTTTTATAGTTAACACTAATTTCTATTATATGTGCATTGAAATTCTACTTACCTTTACTGTTTCTCCTGCTTTGGTCTTTTGTTTCTGTTTATAGCTCTATACTGTCTACTATGTAAGGCATAGCCTTTGATAATAAAATAGTGTGATATTCTTTTTATAGTTGTATTATAATAAATTTTGCATTTCTTTTAAATCCTTTAGAAACCTGTCTGTGAAATGTCTATCAGTTCATGGTGTAACAGGGAGGGTTTCTGCAGAAGGGTATTAATTTTCTAATTATTAAATATATGATTTGTTTGCCTTCCTAATAAAAGTGTACAAGTGCTTATTCATGAATACTCAAGTGAAATCACAAAACATGGTAAACATTAAACAGCAGATGAAAGTCATGGTCAGAAAAGTCTCTAAAAAGATTTTCAAGGAGTTCCAATTTCACCTCCACCTCCCAAATGTAGCGGTTGCAATCTCCATATCCTGACTCCTTATATTTACCATGCCTTAGACTGTGTATTTTAGGGGAAAACAAATCATCCCTTATATGGAAATCTTGATCTTTAAATGCAAATCCTGGTATTCCCACATTACTGATCACATGTAAGCGTGCCAATCATAGTGTGCCAAATACAAGCCTCACACCCAGTTTGTTTACTCTGCACAGATTTAAAGTGTTTGTTTATTCTTCCAAATACATGCGTCTAACAAATGATCCTGTATTGCAGGATTGGCTGGGGTGAGCTGTGTACAGGGGGGTAACTGATTGTGTTTCCCATTCCATGTAATGATGTTGTCCTCCCTTCCAGACTACTTCGTTCTGAGGAAAGATGAAGCTGCAATGCATCTTCTAGATTTACTGTTTACATCAACATATAAACTGGCATCCTTTATATGTTTGCAATTAGTAGTACATGAGCAAAGAAGTCATTGAGGTGCTCGAGAAATATACTTGTCATGGAAAAACATTCAGATGTTATAGTAAAACTGAACCATCAGACTGCATAGGCTAGCTCTTTCCATCGATCGATCGATCCATCCATCCATCCCAGAAGCACTAACCGGGGCAAATCATCGTGAAAGTAGGTGGCACACTGGATTTGTACTGTAGGGTTATAGGGCAGAAGGAAAGCTGCCAATGGGGCATAAGGAAAGCTGTCAAGGTAGTAATCTTTTACAGAATGAAGGAAAGTTAGCTGTAATGGCATGTTATATTTGGGAGGCAAGTTGTCCTTCCCCATCTGTTTTAACAAACTGATACCAGAACACTGAGGCTTACAATTTGTGATGTCAGTAATAAATACTCTTTCACTAAAATGGTACTGGTATTGTCATCATTGCAGGATGGCATGGATTTAAACAGGGGCGGCTTGTGCTATAGGGCTGCAGTCCTGCAGCCCTCCCACCTAGAAACAAAAAGAAAACAAACCGTGAAACAAAAATTTTTATTTTTCACGAGTTCCAGAACTCCACACATGTGCGGACGCACTCAGACTGCCCTGCAGATGCCCAGGAATCTGTGCAAACTCAGACGTCTGGATACAGGGAAGGCATTTCTGGCCCAGGAATCTGTACCTCACAGAACAGAGGAGCTCCAGACTGCTTCATCAGCAGACAGGATCAATCAGGAGAGAGGTGAGGTTAGTTTTAAGCTCTTGCAGGGGATTACGTTCATCGCAGGCTTGGATTTCGAGTGGGCTACTTACTGCTTCATGGAGGGTTAACAGGTGTGTGTGTGTAATACCCCAGTTGCTATATACTGGTGGCTAGAGCAAACTCATGGTGGTGTGGTAGGGAATACCTCAGGCTTGAACCCTGTATCTTGTATGCAGGTGTTAAGGACCTGAATTCCATACCCACCACCATTTGTAAAAAAAATGCAGATTTTTGCCTCGTATTTGATCTGTTCTATTCCTCATAATATCTGTGGTTTCTAAATGTTTAAATGCTTGATATTTTATGGTGCAGTGGTAGCATTTTTGCCTCACAGCTGTAGGTTCTTAGATTTGATTCTTGGCTGGGGTGCCTTCTGTGTGGGGTCTGCATCTTCTCCCTGTGTTTGTGTGGGTTTACTTTTGTGTCCTCCCATGTTACAAAGACATGTCTGCATTATTTCTTCCTGGGCCTCCACTGAAAATTGTTTTTTTGTTCCAAGTCAGACTGTCCTGGTTAACAAATGTTAAATAAAATTGACAGGCATTTGAATTTCAGATTTCAGGCTTCTGAATGTTTAACTCCTTACATATTTGATGGTGCAGTGGTAGCATTGTTGTCTCACAGCTATAGGTTTTCTGGTTTGATTCTTGGTTGGGGTGCTTTCTGTGTGGAGTCTGCATCTCTTCCCTGTGTTTGTGTGGATTTGCTCTGGTGTCCTGCCATTTTACAAAGACGTGTATGCAGTATTTCTCCCTGGGCATCTGCTGAAAATTGTTTTTGTTCCATCAGAAGTAAAACTGACAGGCATTTGAATTTCAGACTTCATATTCTTCAGAAAATACATAGTAACACAACTTTTTATTCTAGCAATTTTCTAAGTTTAAAAGATTATTTGAAATTTGTCCCTATTTTTGGGACTGCATTCCCCGATTATTGGCTTTGCCCAGGTTTTTTGTGCTAAGGTTGACAGCTATGGCAAGAACTGAATTCACTGAATATGTCTGAGGGCTGTATTTCCTCATTACTGGGTTTGTCCAGGTGTTTTGTGCTAAGAGGTTGACAGCTATGGTGAGAACTGAATTCATTAAATGATAGCCATTTAAGTTTCAGTCTTCCTCTCTTTCACAAAGCAGCTGATTTGGCATAGTGGTATGATGCTCTGACTGTTTTGTACAGGGACCTTGGCAGTAAAATGTATGGTGGTAACACAGCATTTTTCGTTCACAAAGCAACTGATTTGGCGTAGTCGTATGTTGCTCTGACTGTTTTGCACAGGGACCTTGGCAGTAAAATGTATGGTGGTAACACAGCATTTTATTCTAGCAACTTTCCAAGATTATACAAGCAATGTTTAGTGTGTCCCTGGTTTATGGGCATTTGACCCCCCTCCCAATAAATTTTGGCTTTTTCCAGATTTCTTGTGCTGCAAAGTTGAGATGCAGTTGAGTATTGAGTAGATTTTACAAGGAGCTGAGAGCTTCAGGGGAAGAGAAGTTTAGTGCTGCTTATGCTAAGGTTGCTTGCATGGTTAATAGAACAACAGGTTGTATACTTGCTTTTGATGCAGAAGGCTGTGGGTTCTACTCCCACAAGGGGTGGATGCTGCTGTACTGCAAATGTCTTCCTTGGCGAAAATACTAACTATGAGCCTGTTATCAGTTTGCCATCCATTTTCTATTGCAATATTAATAGCTTATCATTTTTTTAATGTAATATAGGCAATTTGATCCTCAGGGGCAACAGACACTTTATTTTTCGATGAAACCATGAAATATAAAGGTGTTTGCTAGCAGCAACCTCTTCATTAGTTACAGATTTCTTTAACGTGGAATTATTTAGATGACTTTTACTTCTTCAGTTATTGTGCATATTTACTGATAATGGTGGACTGTAGAATTGTGCATATTTACTGATAATGGTGGACTGTAGAAGTTTGAGTAAACTTTTATGATGAAAATGTTCTGAAATGGGCTGTTTTGTCATTATGGGTGCATGCATTTTGTTTCATTGTTTACTGGAAAAATGTTCTGAATTGGGCAGTTTTGTCATTATTGGTGCATACGTTTTGTTTCATTGTTTAATAAATTTAAAATGCCCTCTAACAACTGTACTGTATTGTACAAGGAATATAATTTAGTACAATCAGGAAGGTGTATCAAAGACACATGTATGTTTCATATGCAACGGGCCTATGATTTGAAAACATCCCAGAATTAATCTTTATCTGCCACTGGCAAAATGTATTTTCTTTGAATGTGGGTTTCAATGCTGTTTCAATGAATGTGAGTTTCAAGGGCAGAGAAGTTTTAATGCTAAGTCTGTTTTCATTGTGAGACTGTAATGCTTTGTTTAGCAGATGTCTTAGTGCTTGTGCTGTAAAATGCAAAATAAAACTTTCAAATTAAGTCCAAATCATCATAGAAGTAAAGCAGTATGCACATTAGTGTTTATGGTAAATGGAGTGAAATAGCCAAATAATGGATCACTGGAATGGCTGCAGGGGGGAGGCTCCATTCGACCATGATTTTGTGAGGTGGAAGGGCAGCAAACTCAGACAGCCCCAGCTGAAATATACCTCCCAACTGTCCAGATTTTCAAAGAATGAATAGATTTTTGCTTCTTATTTTTAGTTTGCTCCTCATAAAATTTGTGGTTTTCTGGCAAATCATTTAGGAATTAAGTCACTAAATAATGGCACACTGGCCAGGATTCACTAATCCCCTGTGTAAGACTAACTACGTCTTACACGGATACTGCAGTGTAAGGGTATGATGTCAGCGTGTCATGCATATTCATGAGGGTGCACTGACTCGCTCTAAGGCTTGCATGGACCGTGCACGAGTGCAGGGGGCGTGTCAGACTGCCGAGCAGTCCAAATATCCATGCCCCTGCAAGTGCCTAAACTGCAAATGTCAACAGAAATGAGTGAGTATGCTCAAATGTCCACATACACAACACTACACTCCCCCACATTCTAAATTCCTGTACAAGTGTCAAATGTAAAGGTTTCCTTTTTTTTTTATTATTCCCGATATAACTGCTCGTATTTGCGTGTGTATGCGTGGGTTTGCCCATTGCTTAGCTACAGTTAGCAGTGTAGACATCAAAGAGGATAATAAACTATTTATGCACAAAGTAAGGGCAATAGTGTAGTGGTAGAGCCTTCACACAAACGGTATGCATTCCGGGTTCGAGTCCTGCCACTCCATTACCTATTTTCTGTAGGAAATGTGTGCATAAAAATAATTCCTAACATTTACCTTTTAAATCCCAGTAAAATGCATTGAAATGGCCTATGCATTAGTGAACAATATTTTATATATATATATATATATATATATATATATATATATATATATATATATATATATATATATAAGAAGGTGTAATGGTCATGCATACTGATAAATGCATAAGTAACATATCTTAAGCAATGTGAAGCATTGCTAAGCAAATTCCACTAGTATTAAGCACAGTGAAGTATAATTGCTCATAGCTTAGCAGTGCTTTAACTAGCGCAATAGTTTTGCATGGAGCTGCACACCACGCCAACTAGCGCAACATTGGGCAATGTCGGGCAACGCCGGGCAGTGTAGAGCAACACCGAGCAATGTTGGGCAAAGCTGAGCAAAGTCAGATAAACACAGCCACACCCCCTATCCGGTCTGGCCAGTAGTAAAATAAAAATCAATGACAGGCCTCGAACCCGGGGTACTGTGCACTATAATCACAGTACTAAACCAGTAAGCCATGACAGCTTTAAATATGGATGCATTTCCAACACACTCATATATATCAATGGAAGTTTACCCATTGCTAGGCAGGTTTGCTCTTAGCTGAGATATTTCAAAACCGTCCAGTCACAAATCATTTATTTATTTATTTATTTTCAGTTTGATTACCGGGGAAGTCCACTGGGCCAGAATGTGCCCTTTTTCAGTGGAGGCCCAGGGAGAAAAGCTCCATAAGCAACACGAATATAAAAAGGTTACATAATGCAAAGGTAAAATACATAAATAAATTTGTACAGTTAGGAACAGCAAATGCTTAAATTGCACATTATAAACACAATTAACGACAATAGATAACACAGTTTACAGATATTTACATTCAGAGCAATACGTTTCAACTGTGTGAAAAATAAGCATCTGAGGTTACTTGATATTTACAATATTTAGATACTTGGAGTCAAGAGAGAGAACTTGCTTAATCTGAGCATGCTAGCTTAGGTTTGTTTTAGGAAAATAGAAAATAAAGTTGTAGGGAAGCATGTAGCAAGGAGTATGGAGAGATCAAAGGGGAAATTTCTTAGAATTTATGTAGGGTGAAAGCAGGAACATTTACTTTAGTAGACAGGTATGAGAAAAGTTGGGTCTTGAAGGATTCAGAGTTAGGTATAGTCCTAAGTGAAGGAGGGAGAGTTCCATTTTTTGCCTAGACAGAAAGAGAGAAGGAGTTGGCCAGCAGGACATTTGGGTTTGTGGATAGAGATTAAATTTTGGTGTTCAGATCTCAGAGATCTGATTGGGATGTATGAGGGAAGGATGTTTGTTAAGGCTGGGCATTTCTCTGGATAGAATATTAATTTGTGAGCGGTGGTTAGTTGGAGATATTCTAGGTGGTTAGAGAGTTCCAGCCAGTTCAAAGATTGTAGGGTAAGGCAGTGGTGAGTAGAGGTTTTGGATTTAGTTGTGAATTTAGAGATCTTATTATAGCAAATTTCGAGTTTAGAGGTGTTGGAAGAAGACATGTTAGTTAGAAGAGGGGCTCCATATAATAAAGAAGGAAGGAGGTAGGTAGTTGCTATAGTATGTCTGGAGGAGTTGGAGAGAAAGCGGTTATTCCTATAGAGCATACCTAGCTTTTGGTGGGTTTTCTTTATGTTTTGTTGTATGTGGATATCAAATTTAAGGTGTTCGTCTATGGTAATGCCAAGGAGTTTTGCAGAAGGGACCACTTCTATAGCAGTGTTGTTTTGTCTTAGGACTTTGAAAGCATTTTTGTTGAAATAGAAAGCCCTGGAGGGAGGGAAAAGAAGTATTTTAGATTTATTAGAGTTGAGAGAGAGATGGTTGTGGTGCATCCAGTTCTCAGTAGTGGAAAAAGCTATTTGGGTTTTAGTCAATAGTTCAGGAAGGTTAGAGTTGGCATAGACTAAAGTAGAGTCATCTGCGTATTGGATAACTGTTGTGTCAGGGATGACAGTGTGAAGGTATATAAGTGCAGGAAATGAGGCATATTTAAGTTCCATGGGCAGGAATAATTGCCATAACTGGTTGTAGCTCCCATCTGCAGACAGTATGGCCGGTGCTGGAGAGGGCTCTCATTTTTGAGCCCAACAGTGGGGCATTGAGCAGTCAAAAGTAATGGTTTGGCTCCTCGTCCATCATCATGATGCAAGACTCCTGCAGGGCCAGTTCCAGGGCACAGAGTGCAAAGCAGAAGCCTGGAACTATTTAGCACATGATCTCACCAGTGCCACAGGCGTCCCTCAGACTGGTGAGCAGGTCAGACACCACCATGCAGACCTGAAGAGACACAAGGAGGACCAACTGAACCACTGGATACAGGAGGCCTGTGGAATGCCAAATGCCCCACTACTGAGTATGTAGCCATGGAATGAAGTATGTAAGAATTGCTTTTGTAGTCTATATTATGGATAGGTATGTCTCAATATCCCTTCATTTACTTCACAGCTGCAGGTGTCCATGCTGCGAATCAGCAAGCCTATGCAGATAGGCTGCTCAGGCTGTGCCACCAGGCAGGTTAGTAAATATTCTGCATGTGTGGTCATATAAAAGAAGTGAGAGAGCCTGAAAAAGAGTGTTGTAACCCATTATTAAAGGTATAAAAAGTGTGGAATAACTTCTCTGCATGTACTGTCATATAAAATAAGTGAGACAGCATGAAAAGGTGTTGTAACCCATTAATAAAGGTATAAAAAGTATTGAATAAAAGACCTCTGCATGCACTGATATATCAAATAATTGAGAGAGCCACTAGAAACATGTGTAATGTAATTAATAAAGGTATAATTTCTGGAGTGTGTCTGTGTCACTTTCTGCGATATGTTGTTGTACCCTTGCATAATAGAAATAGTACTGTTGTATTAAGTGCAGTCAACCCACACATGGGTAGGCCCATTTAAAGTGGATGAAGGGAGTGCCAGTAGCTGTTAAGCATATATACAGTCCTCAACTGTTCAGGTTAATCTGGCACATGAGTAGCTTGTTAATGTGTTCCCCAGAAATGTCAGTATGCTGCTAGAAATGTAGGGGGCTGTTAACATATACCTGATAATGTCACATGAACACATCCAGATATGTAGATACATAAATATCAATGTAAAATATAAATATGTAGCAGTAACATCTGCATCCAGGACAGTTTGTATGTCAGATACTGGTCAGGTATATCAAGAACTAGCAAAACTGATTTCACAATTTAACGGACATTGCCTAGTGTAATAATACATGTCGGGGATATTTAACTGCAGTCAATAGGAATGTAGTGTAAACTATAAGTATAGATAAGTTGTTAATGGAGGTATCTTTTTACACCCCACTGTATGTACATAAACAATGCAATTCCACACCTGAATGGGTATGTCTAATCTCATAACATTTGTTGGGACACATCTCCTATTGTTATATAAATATCTGCATTTACCTCGATGCATGTGCCCTGTTCACATACCACAATCTTGGTGGCCTGTTGCCACCAGTCAATCCTGCATGCTGTTGGAATGTCCACTGTTCTTCTATATATGCATGTGTTATGTTTGCTGTTCAACTGTTTGAACTCTGGTGTGTTGGTTTAATGGGAATACTACTGTATGCTGTTACAGCTAAACTGGAATGCTATTGGCTATTACTAACCCATATTGTCATTAAATCCTCCAAAACATAGAACGTATGGGAAGGCCGGTCCCAGTGGACTCACCTGTCCCACCTCAGCTGGCGATGGCACCTGGCACCAGCGGTTCCAGTGCCCAGCCCGGGACCCCCTCCTTTGTTGGTCCTGTGCCACCTTCGGGTGGAAGCACTGCAGGGGATGGGGCTCATCCCCCCCATGCAAGCGTGGCCGGAGGAGGGCCACCTCTCACCCTCCGAATGGTCCAGGCTGTGGGGCATAGGGAGATCCAGCGTTCAGTCGCTGATCCTCTACGCCAGCTCAAGGCAGGAGTGGAGTGACTCATGGGTGAGCCTGCCCCTCCTATGCAGCCCCCAGCACAGCCACCCCCCAGGCTGTGAAGTTGCAGTGGTGACTGCCCATGGGTGGGGATCTCAGTTTCACTGTTGCCATCTGTGGGCTCATGGGCTTGCGATTTCCAAACACCCTTCCCCATAAATGGTGTTCACCCACCCCATGTGTCATACTCCACCCCTGTATGCATCTTGTTTGTCTTGTCTGTTTACCTTCCCAATCTACCTCCCAAAATATACCTACTTCCCCTACCCCACATTCCACTCTCACCAGAAAAAAAAATGGGCAATTTGCACCCAAAAAAAAATTACGCCCCATACATAGTTGCCCAATTCGCACACATGTCCATTGGACACATACAGAAATTTAATTGGCAGTACAACATACTTTGTTGTCCTCACCCCTCTCTCAGGGGTGGAAGGTTTCAAAATTCCAATCAAATTAATAGTATATGCACAGCTGTTGCTGTTAAAGAAATGGGCAGCTATGGACCATCCCTACACCCATCCTGCACATCCTGATCTGTTTTCCCTACTGTCTTTCCCTCTTTGTGCCCCTTTTTCACCACTTTCCTATCTCCCCATTTTCTTTTCTTTCAAAGAAATGAGCGTGGAGGTTAGCGGGAGTAAGTACTTTTAAGCAGTAGTTAGCGGGTTTGAGCGAGTGTGCACTTGTGTGCACTTAGCTAGTATTGCTAAGCATCACGCAAACCCGCGCAAACCCGCTTACAACTGCTTAAAAGTGCCTTAGTCACTCTGTATGTCAGGGCCCTTGTTCTGCTCAGCAACAAAATAAAATACCTCTATCAGTCTCAAACCCCAGACCTTGTACACACTAGACTGCATGAAGTACCACTGAACCATGGTAAACTTACAGCAAACTGTTGCTGAAACCAATAAATCATGCATCAGAATGAGTGAATGTAAAGACCAAATAGGTATGCCATAACACAAATCCTGTTCTGTGGATCTTTACCAGCAGTTCTTGTGGAATTGCATTACATGACAGTGAAAAGAGAACCAGCCATTATAGCAGGAAATAATGTTACAGCAGCACTTCACAACCCTCACACAGTATTATAGCAGGACAAACACTAGCATATCTGACTGGGGTAGAGGCCATACTTCCCAACAGTGACAAAAAGTAAGAGTTCGAAACCACTTGTACTTCAGGAAATGTGTATTAATCCATATGCTCTGGTTCTCTCAAAGTCTCAACCTAGTGTTACTAATATTGTAAAGGTGTACCTCACTTCGACCTACTTTACCCTGAGTCTGTTCAAATATGTACATGAGTGTTTGAGAGGTCTGGCAGAGGCAGAACACACAGGATATCAGCTATTCTGCTGTTACACACTGTGCAAATAGCTTTGGAAGGAGTTCCAGAAGCATACCCTTATGTAGGAGTGCAACACTGAAATACCAAGGAATGTAGCCATGTACTGGTAGCAACCAACTGTGACAATGCCATTGTTCCAGTGCTGAAAAGACTGGTGTGGTGCACAAAGAATAACAGGCTAACCTCGCGCTACTATCTGGATAGGTCCACATTTGGGAGCTACGCAGACAGACTACTTGCCTTGTTAAACTAACAGGTACACAGCAACCCTTTAAGTCCAGCAAGATAAAGTTCACACATTAAGACATAAATGCTCTCTGTCCTACTGCACCCCTACCCAAATGTACAATAAACCTGTGTGTTCAGGGTCTACCAAGGATGTAGGTAGGCATACTCAGTATAGAAATTTATACCATTTTCTTGAGCAGCCTGTGCCAATGTCAACAATAAAAAAACACAAACTGTTCAAAAGTGAATGAATAAATATTCACAGCATAGCAGTTCACAAACGGTTCATGTGCCAAATGAATACATCTCAATAACTACTTTTGTATGGCAGTAAATTGTGTAAGTAGAAAAGAAACTACATACTCCCATGCATCTTGTGTTAGCATATGTAAGGGTGAGTACAATTCTACACTGACAACTGTGTAGTGGAAGTGGCAACATTCAGGTCTGAGTACAACAATTATATCACCGGCTACACCCCTAGCTTCAGATGTAAGAAGTATACCAACTTTCTGACTTACACAACGGTCTTCACAGCAAACAAGCATGGGCCCCACTCTGGAAAGCTGAAAGGGCTATGTCTACCTGACATAGCAATTTATATCATTGGGTTGCTATGACAGTGAATACTGCAATTATCACACAGCAGGCTACATGCAATTGCTAAATGGTGGCCACCAATTGGTGCAGAGGCCATCACATGCACATGTGCAGATACCTATAAAAGCAGGCTGTACCTGCTGACCACACATGCAATCATCCCATTGCAGATGGTGAGAGAGAGAGAGACACACACAGAGACAGAGAGAGTGAGACAGAGACTCACACTCCCACCCACACCAGTGGAAATAAATATATATATATCAACTAATAAAAAAAAAGAAAATATATGCTATGTCAAAACAAAGTTATTACATTCAGCCAAAGAGACAGCTAAGTGTAAAATACGAACGCATACAAAGGAAAGGTATGTAACAGATATGTATTTACTGGCATGTAGTAGATGTATTTGAAGACCACTCTGCATACTTTGAAACATCAACATGTGGCAGTAGTACGTATCTATGCACAGATACCCTGCATAACTACTGCCATGGACATATCAGTGTGTAGCTGTGTGCAGTGGGACATAACTGTGATATATGTAGCTCAGCATTAAATGTCAAACATTTGAACCATGTTATCTGTGTTCTGTACAGTAGTGTGGACAATGTCTGTTTGGGGGAGTAGCACATATAGCTATATAACCATGGATATGACAGAGTAACAAATGCATGATAGTCATATCAATGTGTAGCTTAACATTGGCAACAGTTGTACCAGGCTAGTATGGTAATTAAGCATTTGCAGCTATATATACACCCTCTAATATTACTGTGTGCTCACATGTGACACCTGTTCATGTTGCAGCAAGGCACAACAGGTCAGCCGTGAGGTACATGGACCTACAACAATGTGGTCCTTGTGTGTGTATGGCACACACATATGGAGAGATCTGTCTGTGTCAGATAAATTAGCATCTGTACATGTGCATAGAGCAAGGGACATACTGCAACTGTTTGTGAAAAGTGGATACATATATGTTGTTGAAGGTCGTTATGTGCATATTCCTATATAGGTTGTAGTGTGTGGCAAATCAGACAGCATACAGTGCTGGTATATAAATATGGTGGTTGAATGCTGTGGGTATGATTCGTCAGGTTTGCAGTGTAGCAGTCAGTGAGGCCTGCTAAAGCTACATGGGCTGAGAACACCTTCAATGCATTCTGCACAACACTGTGCAATATTATGACATAACTGTATACCTCACAACCTTCCCATACTCAATAATCCCACCATGAAAGGTGGACTGTATATGTGCCTATATGTATATCAATATGTACACCAATGGATGTTCATATGTATGTGTGTATATATATATATATATATATATATATATATATATATATATATATATATATATATATATATATATATATATATATATATATATATATATATATATATATATATACATATATATATATATATATATATATATATATATATATATATATATACATATACACACACATATATATACACACACACATATATATATATATATATATATATATATATATATATATATATATATATATATATATATATATATATATATATATATATATATATATATATATATATATATATATATGTACAGAGTGAGAGAGAGAGGCAGGGTCAAATTTACTGCAACAGATGCCTGGTGACAAAGCCATGGACTCAAGCTCAATGTTGACACTGCATTGGCATCCTTCCTTGCAAAAACTCAGTACCCATTAACTACCACATAGGTGGTAGTCTACTTAACACTGAAGGTGTGATAATAGATCATGGGACACAGGTGGACAGTAGTCTCCCCTTTGATTGTCACAGTGCCACACTAGTCATGTAACCTGTCTACATGGCACATGTAATCACAAAAGGTGTGTCATCCAGGGAAGTATAGGTCAGTGTTCCCCTGTACTCCACACACAGAAAACCCATTATAGAGTACAATGTCCCATGTGGTATGTACCTCACAAGACAACTAAAGTAACTGGAAAGGACACAGACATACCTCACAAAGGGTAATACTGGCCTCAAACAGATGTCCTATGCAGACCGTCCCACAAAACAACAGCTAGACTGTGTCACATACCGTCTACCCAGAGGTGACCTCTGCCTAACATGCAAAGCTATGTGAAACCCAGAGCTGTTGGACATACTCCACTTAATCAGATCACAATCCCTATGAGCTACACGCTCTAGGGACATAAAGCTTGTCACCTCAATAAACAGCACATGTTGGATGAATAGATCCCTATCTCAGAGACATACCATACCCTGGCACAAACCACCTATCAATAGAAAACGAAACTCATAATTAGCAGTCGTCATATATAAATCTGATGATTGTGTGTGAGATAGGAAATGCACCCCAGGAATCACCTCTGTGGCTCTGCTTGACAGGGCCACGTGAAATGAAATCACCCATGTGTCAAAAGCCAGTGTAGCGTATGGCTAGACATCTATAGGTCCTAGGGCCAATGGCCTATAACCTACCTACGAACTGATACACACCTACATGTACCTGTTGCAATAATTGCTTTGTGAGGTTGACTGAGTGTGATGGCAAATGTGATGGTGAATGTGCCCGAGTTCTGTATATGTGTGATAGCTAAGTGGGAAACTGTTTCTGTCATGGTACGTAGTGTCTTAGCTGTGATCCCAGCAAAAGATATGTATGCTATTGCTAGGCACAAAAAGCAGTATGCCAGACGGTCTGACGTAGTGTGTTGGTGTCGACTGGGGTGTCCTATTGTGAGCAACAGCAGTACATGTATGCTTATTGAGTGTCACTGCTAGTGAATCCAACCCCTGAATGAACTGTAGTACTACCTGAAGCTGTATGCCCAAACAGCACAGTAAGCTGTATGTACACATGTCCTGGAACCACTGTATTGTTTGTTCTCCGTAGTCCTCCAGATGACATACCTCAGGCATAAGGTCTTGTAACTACTGACACACAGTACTGTATGGTACACAGGTAAAGGTCATATGTGTGTTGCCATACCTTTGTGTCTGGTATGTATGCCTGATGTGTGTGTGTGTGTGTGTGTGTGTGTGTGTGTGTGTGTGTGTGTGTGTGTGTGTGTGTGTGTGTGTGTATGCCTGTACCATGGCCTTGGTCATATGTGTGTTACAGGATATAGGTGTGTATCTAGCAACATGTATAGTGTAGTACAGCAGTATGCCACCCATATTGACGAATGAGCACATATGTTAGGCAGGGTTTTGCTATCAATGACTAATGTGGTATGCTGGTAATACTGTGACTGGACCCAACAATCATTGCAATGGATTACATGTTACGTTATGCATTAGCATGATATATACCCCCTGTGGCTAGGTGATGCATTGTGTCACATACAATGTGCCATATACTGTTGTATAGTCTTACATACTGGTTTATCTTTGTTGCTGTGCAGAACATGGTTTGATATATGCAGTGTGCCAGGCACTGTCAGGCAGTTGTGGGTTGAGCACTGATATATGGTATTGAAAGTGTGTATCCTTTGATAGACAACAGGTTGCTATATATGGCAGTAAAATGATATCCGTACTTTAGAATATTAAGTGTGCCACTTGACTTGCTCACACATATTGTTTCTTTGTCTTCCAGGGTAATGGCCCACCATCGTAATCCCTCATACAGCACAGCAGAGGATGAAGTGATAATGGACACCATGGTTCAGCATTACACCATGTTGTTCTCAAGAACCAGCCAGGACCAGCATGAGTGGACTGCACTGTGGCAAGATCTTGTCCATAGGGTAAATGACATAGGCATGCATAACTGGACATATGAGCAGGTACGCCATCACTGCAGTGATTTAATTAGACATGTCCGGCAGCATGAGCTGATATCCGTAGACAACAGCTTGCTACAGGTGGTGGGGTAGCCATCCATCCCTCCCACACCAGAGTGGAGGAGCTGCTCCTGAGCCAGGTGGCTCGTGGCCAACAACAGCAACAACAACAACTGACATGCGTCATCATGGAGACCGGAGCCACCCAGCAAGTTGACATGGAGCATGCAGGTAACATGGCATAGCTGTACACTACTGTTACCTCTATTGGTAGATCATGCTTATGTGAAATGTGTAGTGTGTAGTTACAAGATGTGGTGCCTAGTGTTGTGCAATAATAATATTTTGGAATATAATATGCAGGCCTGTGACTGTCAACAGTCGTACTACTGTAAGATTGTAAACACACAGTAGCAATGCCACAGTTGTTGCCACTGACAAACTGTCTCATACCCTTGTAGGTCTTTCTGGTGTGACAGCAAGGCAGCAGACCCATGCTGGTGAGTGTGTTCTACATTTATTATTGCTAAATAAATGTGCATGTCATAGGTGAGGTGTAGGCTATGTACACGTCACACACCAGTGCATAATGCATGCTGTGCTTGTTTTATGTGAGACTATACACATCTCAGTAACGTGAGTAGCTGCCTCAAACACATGCAATACACAGAGCAACCCACACAATTGTGGCAACACTGTAGTGGACGTTGGATAGGCACAGTCAATACACATGCACATAACACACAAAACTGTGTCATACGCAGTACATATTAACATGCTACACATGGTGTAGTCATACACACACTGTAAGGTCACAATTCAGTATCACAAATGTCATCCACACAGCACACATAACATACCTGAGGGGTAGTCCTCTCATGTGGCTGTGTAACACTCTTCAACACATAACACATTCATCATAGGTAATGCCCCCTACTGTGCACCTTACGAACCCATGTAACAACTGTGCATGAAATGGTGAATGTAGCCATGGTACTGCAGTTCAGGTACAGCATGCTGTGTGCCGGTCTGGCACACATTAGTAGCCTTGAGTGACCACTTGATGCTGCATGATGATGTCACATGGTACTACACCAGATCCAGTTACAGTGGCCACAGTACTACACATATCATTAATTGCTATGCACCTCAATGTTGTGTGTGTGCAAACATATGCAATGATACACAGTCTGCATAGCAATCACCATTTGTACAAAGTGACCCACATGTCTTGTAATAATATTGAGTGTATAAGTCACATGACACACATTTTGTATGTGTGAGGTTTAATGTTGCAGTTGTGTGGTAGCATGCCATGTCAGGCTTGGCACTAGCATGTCCACAATATGTCCTACACTCACCATAACCACCGTACAATATCTATGTTGAGCAAAGGTATTCCATCAGGTATACATGCACCACTCATGCTGTGTGTATACATAGCATGCATGTGCTAAACCTGTGTCCACAATTGTCTGCTAAAGACACAGATGCTCTAATCAGAAATGGATATCTATGTGACACACTGATACACATCCAGCCATGGTATGTATACCTGTGAGTGATGGTGCACAGGACATTGCAGTGATGTTAATACTCGCACAGCAGTGTTGTTTCTATGTACACATTGCGTTCCAGGGTGAGGCCAATCACTGAACAAAACACACATGCATCAAAGCCATGTATACTGTTATTAGCAAGGGCTGTCTACACTCACACTGCATGCTGTTGAGCAACACATGTCCTGCATGCTGTCATGTTTGATATAAATGTTTGGCTTGTGATACTGTACCCCACCATCACACACTATTGAGTATGCTCTGGATTGCTGGTGGTGTGTGTGTGTCTGTTGTAGTGAGGAGTGTATATGTGCTCATGTGTGCATGTATGCATGTGTTCATGTGTGCATGTGTGCATGTGTTCACACATTCATGTGTTCATGTGTGCATGTGTGCATGTGTTCACACATTCATGTGTTCATGTGTTCATGTGTGCATGCGTGCATGTGTGCATGTGTTCATGTGTTCATGTGTGCACATGTGCATGTGTTAATGTGTTCATGTGTGCATGTGTTAATGTGTTCATGTGTGCATGTGTGCATGTGTTCATGTGTGCATGTGTTCATGTGTGCATGTGTACATGTGTACATGTGTGCATGTGTGCATGTGTGCATGTGTGCATGTCTGCATGTCTGCATGTGTGCATGTGTTCATGTGTGCATGTGTGCAGACATCATGTACAAGTTTTAAAATGTGTTTCCTGTCTTCTTCTCACATGTGCTGACTTTGGGCTGGTTCAATGCAGCGGGCAAACCAATGTAACTGAGCAAAATTGTAATGATGATGATGATAGGTGTGTTGAGGCACAGGCATGTTTGCCAGGGTCTGTCGCTGGGCTGCCAATCGACAGTACACACGTGTCCACACCATCCATGCACACAGTCATGCTGCCAATACATCCATCACCAATGTCCTTAGCTGAGGGACAGCATACAGCCAGCATTGGCCAGGACAGTGTGGTATCCATGGCACATGCATCCCAACACAGCAGCCATACCCAGATGTCTGGAAGGATACCACATAGGCAGATGTCCAGGGGTTCTCGACGGAGCACTGCTGCTCATCATGCCATTGGCAGATGTGCCACAGGACTGACAAACGTCACGCATGTTTCAGGCTGTCATGGATGCACAGGAACATATGCAACGGTACACCAGACAGGGACTAAGGGCACAGAGGGCACATAACACTGCTTTAACTGACAGTATCCATGACCTAGCAAGTGCCATCTATAATTACACTGAGGTCATGGATAGACATTGGGGTGAGACATTAGATGTCCTCCACAATGTCATGTCCATGTGTCAGGGCAGTGCGGGATGGGTGAGATGTCAACGTGGACATATGCCAGCAACATCAGTAGCTGGAAGTCACTGCAGACGTCCCTCAAGTCACAGCCGCTCCTGTAGTGCCAGTACCAGCCCCTGCAATGCTGGGGGTGGGCTGTCCTTAGACCATCCTAGAAGACCACGTGCACGTGGCTCTGGACAGTCTCAGCAGGGACCTTCATCCAGTGTACATCCATCTACCTCTGGGGATAGTACCCAGTCTGGCTTAGTACCTGATAGTGTCAGGCACAGGTACTGAATCTGTGGCCAGAGACAGTGATCTGTAAAGCCTGGCAGGTACAGTCTGTGGCTGTCCCACAAATACCCATATATGGCAGCCACATGGTGGAACTGTGTGGATGCAGACACACACACAGGAACCAGTCACCTAGGGCTAACACATGTCTGCACACATTACATCAACATTGGCCCATAGCAGTACTCTCGCCCCTCACACACACACACACACACACACACACACACACACACACACACACACACACACACACACACACATGTTGATTGGATGGCTCACTGTAGGCCTCTGGCAAACCAACAACACACCCTGTGCATATGATGAAACCTGTGCCACCTCCTGTCATCTGTAACATCGATGCAGGAACAGGCTACCATGGTGCTGATGCACAGGGTGACTTTATAGCAGTACAGCAATGTTACCATGTTGTCAGCAGTAGAGTGTAATGATATGCTTGAAGGTGTAGCTGAGCAGGCAGGATGCATTAAAGCTATGAATGTCATTGTAGTATTGTATAAATCAGTGTTAGTTAAAATAGTGTATTGTCCGCCCACGTGCCACTTGGCTGATGTGTGTAGTATTGGCAGCATGTCTTAGAGAGTGGACAGTATGTGTGGGATGTGTGTAGCACAGATTTGCAGGTGTACATCTGAGAACATGGTGGAAGTGCACTGTCTGCATGTATGTGTATAGTGGACACATGGGCAGGGTAACATGCCCTGTATCACACAGTAACACTACATAGTTTCTATTGGTGGCCAGTATGCACTGTGCTACACACATTTCTGAACCTGACTACACATGTGTGTGTGTGTGTGTGTGTGTGTGTGACATGGTTTGACACTGTGCTGTGGGTGATACTGTTACTATCTGTCATTGTTCTGAATTCTGGTAGTATACATAACTTCAACAGCCTGACCATAACCAATCGTTAGATGATGTCTTCATGACTGACACACAGCTGTGGGACACACAGCAAAATTTGCATCCTTCAGGTACTATACTATGCCAGTAACCAGTGGTATTCACCTGCACCCATTACTGAGACCACTCCTGTATGGCATAAAGCTCTCTTAGGTACAAACAATCACAGTAGGAATATGTCCGTCCACATCTGGTAATGCATACTGTGGCCTATAATGCATTCTCCAGATGACACACACATCCTCCACAAGGGTACCATAGAGACAGATAACTTTTGTCAAACCCATGCTGTAAAGCTATTATCCAAACCAAGCGTAGTCATCCACCTTTACAGAACATAGTACCACATAGGTAGTAGCCACCAACATGATGAACAGGTACCGATGTGTACATGCAACCAAGTGTTACATCATCTCTCCTTTAATAAGCACATTTCCTAAGGTTTTTTGAAAGACCTCGGTGGATCACATAAGCAATAAGGGGTTTGCATGCATATCCACAAAGGTTGTTGTACACCTATAATGAATAGCCATCATTGACAGACTTTGCTGCGTTAGAACTGGTCTAACATATACCTCGGCCATAAAACCTCACTCACACAATTCAATAGTAACTGTAATAAGTGTGTATAACACGGATGACCTAGGCCAGGGGTCACTGCAGTGGCTGGCCATGTCACAAGCATACAGATGTGACCTAATGTCTGGGAAGCAGCAGCACAGTCTGGCAAAGATGACAGTTGTGTCCTTGGAGAAAGCAGGCTTCACACACATGCAACAATTGAGGTAACATGTACGTATATGTATTTGCCACACAGCTACCTTACATGTGCAATGCATACTGACATGTCATACAGTAGTAAAAGCAAAACCCACTACACATTGGCAAACAGTACCACACACATACAGAACACACACTCACCGAGTGCAGGATTCAAACCACCACCTAACTACTTCATGATACTAGAGTGGTACGCATCAACACGGTGTGCTATCCACATTACTATGAGCTTTCTTTTCCACAGATATGTTTGAAGGATGGTGACATCATCAGACCTGACAAAGATTAGTATACCACTTTTAAGGTGTATGAGTACTCTCCAAAAAGGTTGCTCCTCTCCAAGGACATCACACATAAACAGACACACACTTGTCAAGTGCAGGATTGTGCTATCTAACTGTGTCCCCAGGGCCTTCATGACTTTCTCCATGCATACTGGAGTACCACCTATGTGGTAATTTGTTTGCACTTCATTTTAGCCAAAGGGGATGACTATACATTCTTTGCCATTCTTCTTGGGACATTGTTTTGACACCAGGTATCTGTCCCTGTAAGCCCCTTCTGGAGGATGTGTGTGTCAGCCATAGAGTCAATTATGGACCACAGTTAGCAGTCATCTGCAAACCTGTTCAGCCATACTCCTCCCATGCTTGCCTGTACCTCTGAGCAGTGTCTACTGAACAGGTGGGGTCCCAGGGCCAGGACCTGTGGGATGCCATTTGTGACTACCTTAGAGTCGGACATGGCACCCGCAACTCATAACATGTGTGTTTGATATGTGAGTCACTTGGCCACACATCCTGTGACATAGCTGTTGATTTTCAAGCTGGTAAGCATGTCCATGATGACAGAGTGGGGAATGGTGTAAAAAGTCCTTAGTGAGGTCCAGGTGGGTTGTGTGGAGTACTTTCACCTCCATCTATATCTTTGGTAACTGTTTGTAGTAAGTCAACTATGTTTAGGAGGCAGGGTCTGCCTTTAACAAGGTGGGGTTATGTAGAGTCCAGTGTCTGGAGGTCCCCAATGTCACTGTATATGGGTTCCATGACATTTTGCTCAATAGCTTTGTAGACCAGGCTGAGTACACATATAGGGCAATGGTTTCCAGGTTCTGTTGTGGCACCCCCTTTGTGGGGCTGGATGACTGTTGGTGTATGCCATTCTTTGGGTACATACCCTGTGGTATGATTGAGTCTGGACAGTGAATGTAGGTGAGGGTGTGGTTCCTTTTGTACCTAGTGTAAGACACAGCCGGGACACCATCCAGTCCCATTAATGTTGTGTTCTTGGCTTTTGAGAGGGCTGTCCTTACCTGCATGTCCATGATGTCTGGGGCTCTGCATCCTTCTGTGATGGACACAGGCCCTTTTGGGGGTGATGAGGGGAATTTGCACTGAACTTGTCCCCCAGGATGTGGACAATGAAAGTTGGTTCAGTGTATTCCTTGCCATTTGCCAGTAGCTGACAGCATATTTGGAACTTGACACCTACATGTGTGGTATAACTACCACAGGCTTTGTGGTTGTCATTCTTACAGTCCTTGGCAATTTGTCTTTTGAAAGTGTCCTTGAATTATTTTATGAGCGATCATTGCTTCTTCCTAATAATGATCAGTGATGCCTTTCCTTTAGTGAAGTTGGCTCTATCAGATGTTAGTTTACTCCTTCTGTTGTCTAACTTGTTTATGGGCAATGACCACTGGATTGTTTTCTTATTTTTGGAGAAGTGCATCTTGGTTTTATTTGTGATGTGTTGATCCATGCATCCCTGTAGATGCTTATAGGATTCACTTGTAACTGATTCGGCAGATTGTATACCATTATCCTACAGCAAGAGGTATTTTGAAATTTCCACTTTTGTCTTGAGACGTGTGCAGTTTGCTTTTGAAAATGTCGTCACGGTGGTTTCATTGACTGGGTGAGGGGGCTCAATGTGGATGTCCAGTGTGATTACTTTATGATCTTATATTACCAGTGAGGGCTTTATCTCTGTTGTGGAACACTGTTACCCCATGTTGCTGATGATCATGTCCAGTATGGTATCACCTCTAGTGGGCATGGTGACCAGCTGTTCCAGGGTGTTAGAGCTTTTAAACTCTAGGAAACATTGGGCAAAGGACGTTGTACATAAGTGATTCTCACACTCACTGTTTGGGTAGTTGTAATCACCTCATATAATGGTGTTTGATAGGACCTCTATATTTTCCACTGTTCTCAGGAATACTGAGTGAGGTTCCTGTGACAATGTAGGTGATCTGTAGCAGGCTACAATCTGATGAGCATCTTTGCCCAATGTTAGTTGCACTTGCATAGTCTCCAAGGCCTCATGCTGTGCCACTAACCTGAAGGTGTGGGTATCCATATGGTAAATGGGTACACCTCTTCCTTTTGTATTTCACTCATGGTTTTGGGTCCAAAGGTCAGGGGGATTGTGAGTGTTTACATGGAGAATGTCCAACAGCTCTGCATTTGACATAGCTTTGCATGTTAGGCAGTGAACACATCTGAGTAGGTGATATACAAGGGAGTACAGATGGAGCATTTTGTGATGGTCTGTGTATGGCATGTATTTCTGGCCAGTAATGCTCTTTGTGGGGTATTGATACAGGCTTTACAGTTGTTGTAGTTGTCTTGTGAGGTACATAGCAAAAGTGGTGTTGTACTCGATTATAGTTCTACTGAGTGATGAGTAGTGGGGAACAATGTCCTCTTCTATCCTGCATGAGACACATTTTTTGATGAGGTGTGCCACATAGCAGGGTTTTCTGACTACTGTGGGGATGTGATTATCACACTTGTGTCCAGTGTACACCTGTGACCCAAGGTCCCTTGTCACACTTTCACTGTTAAGTATACTACCGCCTATGTTGTAGTTCTTGGCTACAGAGGTTTGAACAAAGGGGATGACAATGCACCTTTTGCCATTGAGCTAGAGCCCATGGCTTTGACAACAGCCATCTGTCTCAGTGAGGCCTTTTTGTAGGATGTCCACATCTTTAGTGTTTACAATTATGGCTCCTAGTTTGCAGTCCTCTGGTAACTTCTGTAGCCACAGCCACAGCCTTTTCATGTTAAAGTTTACTTCAGGGAAGTAGATAATAAACAGGACAAGATACAGGACTGGACCTTGTGGTACTGCACTCATCACTGGTTGAAAGTCATACTTGGAGTCTGCTACTTTCACAGTGTGTGTTCTGTCAGTAAGCCTGTTGGCAACCCATCTCCCATCTTGTGACATAGCAATTTATACCTAGTTTAGTGGGTTTATCTATATTTACAGAGTGTGGGGTGGTGTTGTAAGCTGTGGCAGGATCAACATAGGTTGTGTGAACCACCTTACCCTTGTTGACGGTTCTGTTGACTGCTTCAATGCCATCTATCAGGTTTAGGTGACATGATCTACATTTTACAAACCCAACATGGTTATGGTCCAGGGTTTGGGGATTACAAATGTAATTGTTTATATGCTGTATGATGATACATTCCATGGCCTTGGAGAGCGGGCTCGTCAGGCTAATGAGGCGCTATTTCCTGGGATAACCATCACTGTGCACCATTCAATGGGCACAAAGCATGATGTGAGGCTATGACTGCACATGGTACATCAGTGTGGTGCCTGTTCGTTCTGTGGTTTGTGTGGAACACAGCCTGTGAAGTTATCTGGTCCTATGGCTGCTGTGATACTGACTTTGGAGAGTCTTTTTTTCCTGTGCAGCCGTGATGACAGCAACTTTGCAGTCTTCCATTATAGAGGTGTGCTCTTTCATGGGTGAGAAGGGGGTACAGTTAACAGTGGTCCTATCTGCCAGGATGTTGGCAATATCACTTGTGTCTGTATATTTACTGCCATTGAACTGTAACTCAGTACAGATCTGAGTGTAGCCATTACATGGACCTGTCCATTGGGCAGAGATCTCCTGAGTAGACAGTATGCAACAGAGTACAGATTGGGTTACATTCAGTCTTGTTGCATGGGGCAACTGTTTGAGGCCAGTAATCCTCTTGTTAGGGTATTTCAGTGGTCTTTCTGGCTGTTGAACATGCCTAGTCTGATTTATCGCAGGTGTGTTGTGGTACTCTCTGATGGGTCTGATGACTGCTGAGTACTGGGAACCTCCTTTGACCTACATGCACAGACCTTGGCAGTTTATGTGAACACATAGCATGATTTTCTGACAAACTTGTGAACGTGTTTCTGGAAGTAGAGATGTCTATCCACATTTGTCCAGAGATCCCTTATTATCACCTCCGTATTTGACATGTGTGTGAGCATGCCCAGTATGACCTTTCAGTATGTTGTTGCCTGACATTTGCTTCCTTTTATGTGTATGAGCATGCCCAGAATGACATTTCAGTATGTTGTTGCCTGACATTTGCTTCGTTTTTTAAGTGTGTGAGCATGCCCAGTATGACTTTTCAGTGTGATGCTGAATGAAATCCACTACATTTGTTGGAGTGTGTCAGCACACCCAGTATAGACATTTATACTATATGTGTATGGAAAGTCAAGCTGTATCTTTACAGCAGGGCTCACCTTTGTGTCATAGATCAACAGGGATCATGCTGTGCCTGCAGGGCTTCCATGAGACACTTTGCATAGACTTATCAACATTTCTACATACAGGGGGGGGGGCAGCTATTCTTTGTACATTTCTGCCCAGGTGCACACTTGATTGTTACTGTGGGTGTACATAGGATGAGGGTTTCACCTGACACTTTTACACATTTGCTATGCCTGCACTACTGTGTACCGTAGACCATTTCAGTCCATACTGTTGCCTATTGTACTGGCTTGAGACATACTACTGTGCTACAGATCCTAGCATCCAATGTCACATATATTAGATTGCAACTTCATAGCCTACACAACCCACATCACACCACCTGGCATGATGTTCTCTGTCTGCAAAGGACTGTGGGGGAGGTTACCCATATGCCTCTTTAGGGACATGATACAGCATTTCTTTGTGTTTGCATTACTGTACAATTGTCCTGCTGTGTCTGTCCCACTGAAATGCTATCATGGCTTAGTGGTTCAGTACTGTGACTATACTGTACAATATCCTGGGTTTGAACCCTGTCACTGCTTTTTATTTTCATGCTGGGCAGAGCAGATTGCTTAAGGAACAGTAAAGCAAATATGAGCATGTTTACATGACTTTGCTCAACTTTGCACAACCTTGGCCAACATTGCTCAACGTTGCCCAACATTGTGCTAGTTAGCACAGGTGATTTTGTTTACATGTACTAAATATTGTTAGATGCTGCTTAGCATTGCTTTATATTGCTTAAAACATGGCAATCATGCCTCCAGTGGTGCTGTAGGGCTGCCTATGTTGGATGCACATACTACACTCCCTATACATGCTTGGAAACAGGTAATGTCAAGTTAGGCATTCCTTTTATTTTATGTGCGAGTCTGAGAGAGGTATAATTTCCAGGGTTCCTATTGAGCCAGTGTATGTGCTATGCGTTGCCTCTTTGTCAAGGCCAAGGCATACTGGGCACACCTCCTTCTGCCTACTGGGGCAGGCTCAGGTTGTTCCTCCTCCAAGTCATGCTGTGCCTGTTCAGGCCTTGGCAATGGTGGGGGGCTGTTTGGCCGTGCGACATGCTGTTCCTGCTGCAGCTGTTTTTGCAGGATCATATTGTGTAGCATGGCACATACCATGACAATTTGGGTACATGTAGTTGGTGAGTACTGCAAGGCTCCACCGGATGTGTCCAGGCGCCGGAACCATAACTTGAGCATCCCAAACACACCCTCAATTACATTTCGTGTTTGGGCATGTGCCTCATTATGGAGTTCTTGTTCAGGTGTGTATGTGTGCATTTCTGCTGGGCGTCATCAGCCATGGCTCCAGTGTGTATCCAGCATCCCCCACTAGGTGACCATCAGGGATGTCCCTAATGGCAAATGTCTGGTACAGCTGTGTCAAATGCCAGATATGGGAATCATGGTAGATTCCAGGGCAGCCAGCACACACATTCAGTATTATGCCCTGGCCATCACACACGACCTGGCAATTGATGGAGTGGAAGCCCTTGCTGTTGATGTAGGCCCTAACCCGCTCACCGGCTGGTGCTTTGATGTGTATGTGCATGCAGTCAATTGCACCCACTACCTCAGGGTATTCTGCTATTTGCTGAAAGAGATGCATATTGCTGGCCAATACCTCACGGGAATTGGGGAAATATACATGATCACCGACATGTGCTGACATGGCATTCAGGAACTGGTGCAGTACCCTGGATGCTGATGCCTGTGAAATCCCCATCATATCACCAGTTGGTCTCTGGAAGGTACCTGTTGCTAGTATTCTTAGGCCAACACATACCTTGGTTTCCACTGGGATGGGTTTTTCTCTGTTGGTTCTGTGTGTGAGGCATGGCCTGCACAGCTCAACAATTTGCTGCAGGAGCTCTCTGTCCACTCTATAGCATTCCACAATCTCCAGCTCATGTAGACCCTGGTAGGTTACCCTGGGTCTGTAAACTCTTCTCCGTCTCCTCACTGTGGGTGGTCCAGCAACATCCACAATGGCACCACCCTCAGCATCTTGCACATGTTGCCTTATAATAGCAATGGCAGCCCCTAACATTTTTTTTTCTCAGTTAAGCTTTTTAAGTTTTCACTTCTCTTTGTATACTGCAGTGTTGCAGTGTTTCTGAGCAAAACATGGGGGAATGTTCTTTGCAGAGTTTTAAGTGCTGGGCTGGGCTAGTGTACTGCCTGTGTAATTGGCTGATTCTGATTGATGTCACCTGGCAGCTATGCTCCTTGGTTAACTTCCCACTATTACTTTTCCTTCCTTTTCCCTTTTCTGTTTCCACAGGGTGCAGCGCTGTGCAAACAAGGGCAAACACACGCACACTAGTGCACACATGCACACACAGCCTTACACAGGCTTACACAGGCTTAGGCAGGTGCACATCCATGCACACAGGCTTACACAGCCTTACACAGGCTTACACGGGTGCACACATGCGCACACAGGCTTACACGGGTTTACAGGCATGCACACGCATGAACACAGTGTAAGCATCTTTGCAAGAAACTTTGGTTGTAGCCACAGCATACGCCTTTTGTTTCTGGATTTCAGTTCAGACAGCTGTAGACATGCCTCTTCCAGTCCTGAGTAATTCACAGCAGACACATGCCACTCTGCTCCAATAAGCTTACAGTCTTTGATACATACCCCCTCATGACGTCACCTATCTACTACTCTGATACTCCCCTAATCCTACTCTTACACTCTAGGGACATGGTTCACATAGCAGGGAAAATTGGGATTCACTATCTTTATACTCATTTGCATAGGATTGCCTACTAATGCTTGGTTACATCTCTCACACTGAGTTTCCCCCTTAGCAACCACTACTCAGTAGCCATGTTGTCTTCAGCCTGCCATTCACTTGCATGCCAGATGTATATTTGTAATAAAATGCCTATTTTTGGCTTTTAATTTTTTGGGGGGGGGTTTTAGAGTGCCACAAGTTTGCGCGACGCTGCGCTATGCTTAAACATTGAGGATCGGGGAAAAAAATTTTTTTTTTTTTTTTAAACACATATGAATGCCAATGGCCTTATATTTGGCCATTGGCATGCTTCCTCAACTGGAAGCATCCTTTATTTGGAGCTGTCATTGCTCCGTTTTGCTATTTGCAGAAAGGTACTTAGTTACCAACCGACTACATTTCTGCAAATAACACTACTCTTACTTGGACAGGTTAGTGTTTCCTGGATCACAAATTTACCTCATCTGCATAGCTTTCAGCAGCAAATGTTGTAATTTGCATAACCTAACACTGTCCATGCAAGAGTAGTTTTAGGAGCTCTCATGCACGCCCCTGCCGGCTGTTCCTGGATCGCTCGGCAGACATATTGGTGTCTGGAGTCTTACACTACTCTTAGACTCCATGCAAGCCTTCGTAAATCTGGCCTACTGAGTTTCAGACTTCATAACCTTCAGAAAAATGCATGCTAAAGTAAGACCTGTTATTCTATCAACTGTCTCAGTATATACAAGAGCAATTTTTAGTACTATTTATATGTTCCCCCAATATATTTGGCCTTGTCCAGATTTATTGCATTAACAGGTTGAGAGGTACATGCAAATAAATTGCTTTATAGAATTAGGCATAGCCAAACCTCTCAATTGTCCCCGATTTTGACTCAAAATGTTGCTCTTCCCCCTAATAATCCCTCTGCAAAATAGTAATTTTGGAAGAAAACATGGAGGATTTACAATTAAGAAATAACTGTAATAATCAGAATTATAGATTACTTTTATTTCAGAAATGCATGTAGATTCTTTTATTTTGTCAGCTGCTCAAGTTAGTAGTACTAATATTAAAGTGTCCCTTCTTTGACAGGTTCCCAGCAGTATTGTGTGGCTATTTTATATTTTTGCATCACATGTTTGGTCCATTTTTCATAAAATTGGGGTTTTTTTTGTCAGATTAGTGACAAATCATTAAAGACTGAAGTTAGAAAATGATGACAGACATTTGAGTTTCAGATTTCATACCCTTCAGAAAATTCATACTAATGCAAGACCTATTCTATTATCTTTCTATGTTTATAAGAGCAATATTTAAAAATTGTCCTTATTTTTGGGCCTTTGTCTCACTTCTATGTATGGCTTTGTCCAGATTCCTTGCTCTGAGGTTGAGAGGTATGACAAATGTGTCAGGGCCATCACAGTCAGCCAGAGACATTTCAAATTGTGACATACTTGTTGCACCCCACTCCCCCATGTAGTGACTCTGGATGTGTCCAAGCAAGGCAAGGAGTAGTTATGCAGTGTAAATGTGCAGAGTATCCCCCATCCAAGGTAGACACAAGTACTACATTGGCTTTACATCTGTCCTTGATTTTGCAGAATGGTCTGGTTTGTCATATTTTTGTACTGTTGATTTATGCTTATTATTCAAAGTGCCTGTTGCTCTGTGTTTAAGTAGCAATGCTTTAATGACCATCAGGTAAGCTTGTCTGAGATCATAAGATGCAAGTAAAACTTTAATAAGCATACTGTTAAAGAATTGCCAACATTGAAAGCCTTTCTGTTGTTGCCATGCAGAGAATACATAACTAGAAAATGTATAAGCCTTGGGTATTGAAATACATATGACAGTATTTGTAATAAAGGACAGGATTACATTATTTTAAGAAGCTCATTACACTTGATGGAGACTTCCAGTCATCTCTGCAGGCTTTACCCGTAAACTAAACAGAATGCCAATCATGTGTGGTCCATAACCTGTACAGTAATCCTTTAAGCAATGTATCTTGAGCTTGTTTCTTGTTTGCTTTTCATTTTTACTTTGATCATGGTTTCGCCATGAAACAAGTAGATAGTTGTCAGGTCTTTTTTTGGATAAGAAACATTTTTACAAGTGGGGGTATCACAGAGATTTCTACTTTCAGCATGTTACTTGGTACTTTAGTAAAGCTGAATATAAATTATAATTAGAACTGCAGTGCAAGGAGAAGTGGTTTGAGTTGAGTGCTGCTTGTTTTTCTTATACTTGATTTTGACTGGCATTCCAATAATGTATTTAAAAAGTAATTTATTTTTTCATGCCTCACAACCTTTTTGTTTCCATCTAGATATTAAGTAAGCTGTCATGCAGCCAATGCATTGAAATATTTTTATTCTTTTACACTTCATTTTGGGCCAGATTCACGAAGGCTTGCACGGAGTCTAAGAGTAGAAAAAGACTCCATGCAGCCAACATGTCCACCGAGCGATCCAGGAACAGCTGGTAGGGGCATGCAACTGAGCTCTCCAAGCTAGTCCTACACAGACAGGGCGTGGATATGCAAATTACCTCAATTGCAGGTGAAAGCTATGCAAATGAAGTAAATTTGCGATCCAGGAAACCTGAACCTGTCCGAGTAGGAGTAGTGTTATTTGCAGAAATGTACTCAGTTGATAACTGAGTACGGGTCTGCAAATAGCAAAACAGAGCTGTGACAGCTGCAAAAAAAAAGCATGCATTTACAGGAGGAAGCATGTCAATGGTCATAAATATGGCCATTGGCAATGGGAAGTGATGCAAAATAGAAATAAAATAAATTTTTGTTTTCATCCCGATCTCCGGGGTTTAACCATAGCACAGCACCATGCAAACGTGCTGCGCCCTAAAAACCAGAAAATTAATAATTAAGATCCACAAATGTGGATTTTATAGCTAAAATGAATTTACAATGCAAGTGAATAGCAGGCTGAAGACAACATGGCCACCGAGTAGAGGTTGCTAAGGGGGAAAGCTCAGTCTAAGAGATGTAACCAAGCATTAGTAGGCAATCCTATGCAAATGAGAGTTAGGATAGTGAATTGCAAGTTTACATAGGGAATGAGCACAGTCAGTGGAGTAAGAGTAGGATAAGGGGAGTAACAGAATAGAAGATAGGTTACATCACAAGGGGAGCATGTATGAAAGGAGTGAAGCTCATTGGAGCAAAGTGCCATGTGTCAGCTGACAATTACATATTATTGAAAGAGGTGTGTCAGCAGGTAGGCTAGGTAAAGTCAAGAAATGGAAAGTGTATGCCGTGGATAATACCAAAGTTTCTTGCTGAGCGTGCATGCGGCGTGTGCGTGCCAATAAACCTGAGTAAGACAGTATGCACGCGTGTTAGCGTGTGTGCGTGCGTGTAAGCTTGAGTAAGCATATATAAAGCTGTGTAAACAGTTGTAAGCGCGTTTACGCTGGTGTGCGTGCATTTTAACAAGAATAAGCAAGTTTTAGTCCATGTAAGCATGTGAGCTGCTGTGCACGTGTTTGCGCTCGTGTGTGCGGTGCTCCCCCCCTAGGAAACAGAAAGGAAAAAGGAAGCACACCAAATAGTAGGGAAGTTACCAGGGAGTACTAGCAGATCTAGCAGGTGAAAACAATCAGAATCAGGGAACTACCCAGGCAGAACACTAACCCAGCCCATCCCAGCACTTAAAACTCTGCAAACAACAGTCCGTTATGTTTCTCTCAAGAGACACTGCAACACTGCAGTAAGCTAATAGAAGTGAAAACTGAAAAAGCTTTACTGAAACAAAAAATGTTAGGGGCTGCCATTGCTGTTATAAGGCGACATATGCAACATGCTGTGGGTAGTGATAATGCAAATGCTGCTGGACAACCCACAGTGAGGAGACGGAGAAAAGTGTATAGGCCCAGAGTAACCTACCAGGGGTTACATGAGCTGGAGATAGTGGAGCACTATAGAGTGGACAGAGACCTCTTGCAGCAAATTGTTGAGCTGTGCAGGCCATGCCTCACGCACAGAACCAACAGAGAGGGGGCCC